>NW_015540899.1:606310-619113 GCF_001515605.1 Sinocyclocheilus anshuiensis
GAGCGCTGGATCTAGGGAGTGCAGGCGGAGAAAGGGCGAGCCGTCTATAACCCATCCGCTAGATCCACGTGCGATCCCCGCGATCTGAATCGCCGCCGTGCCTCAGCAATAGCGGGACCAAACCGTGAGCTCGCAAGCACGGACACACTCCTCGGAGCGTGCCCGGCAGGGGCGGAGCGTTCAGCGGGGAGAAGCGCAATCAGCCCCTTATTTCGAAGAGCTGACTGCGCGAGCTCCGCTCCCCAGTAAATGCTGCTCATAATAATATAGACATAATATGCTTGTGTAACTGACGCTTGTGCAACTGGCGAGCTCATCGACGCCCTCCATATCAACCTCCTTGGAGGAAGACAAGCAGAGCGTCGAGCCCTCTCACCGGGGATAAAAGAACTGCAGCGCGGGCTTCCAAATAGGGATAGGGACCCCCCGTCTATATTCCCTCCACCAGATCCATATGTGAACCCCACGAGCACAGGAACACACAGCCTGAATGCTGTCTGCTCTCGCCCAAATGCTTCTTTTTGCTGAAGCTTGGCATAATGGAGCTTATAAGTGGACAAACAACACTAAATAAGACTCACAAACAGATAGCGACTGACACGCACACAGAGCGCTTGCTGAATGACAAAAAGCTGATGCCGGTTCCACTGAACGTGCTTTTATAGCTTCCTGGTCGCAATGTCACTCGCCCATCTATTGGATTGATTTCATATGTGATTCAGAGCATGGTCATGCTGGGGGCGTTCCCAAAGCGTTTCTGACGCAGCTCGAGTTCCTGAAGAGGAAACACAAATAAGTATGGACAAGAGCAATACGAATATTCTTCCAAAAAGCCTGTGTTGCACACCACCCTTGGTCGATTGTTCTGGATCTCTTCTTACTTGCTCTTGACTCACAGTGCCAAGTTTATTCAGTTTTACTCGCTTTCTTTTCTCTTACGGGTGACTTCATTCTATATGTTGAAAGACTCCTTTTCCTCAGTTTCACATGTAACTGTTCCATCCTGTTTATTATTATTATTATTAAGAATGAGGGCTGTCATGATTTGGGCTTTTGCTAGATTGCAAGTGACTTTGGGGTCATGGAGTCATATCCTCTCCTTGAAGAAGTCCTTGATGCCTCTTATGCATCTTTGCATCTTTTTTTTTTTTTTTTCTTCATTTCATTTTCTCACCAATGTGCTTTGACAGAATCGAGATTACTGTAATTTGCCGAGGCATTTTGTTGCACTTGTGGTTGAACTGTGGGGTAAGCACACAGTGTGGGTGTTTGTGTGATTTGAAAAGAAGTAGAAAATACACTATCCATATGTAAAGTCAATGCAAGCAACACAGCATTTAAATTAAATCATTTAATTTTACACTATATACACCATGTACTTTAGGAAGTTGTATTTCTATGTAACACAAAATACATAGTAAATAAATAATAAATGTATGTATGTATGTTTTTATTTATTTATTTATTTATTGTGATATTTGCAGATTGCAACTTATTTTTTAAATAATAATGTAAATAAGCAGTATTAATATTCCAATTGCAATCTAATATTCAAATGCTATGTGTTACTGAATGGAATCAATGGACAAAATGATTTAAATCTCATTGGTCCAAAATCATACTCCACACAGTTATACATAAAACACTACATTTGATTGTGTGGTGTCAGTCAGCATTTTCATTTTCATTTTCAGTGCGGTCAGAAAAAAATTGCTTGACACCTGGAAAATCACTAGTTAGAACACAATGTAAGGTTAGTCATTCATTTATATAAAACTGAAACAAAATTAAGCAAAGCAAAAGGTTACACTCCTATGATTCTGTGCTGTTAAGAGGCACAGTTTTTGCCAAACTTTGCCATTAGTCACTGCATAATCTTTTTTTTTTGTCTCTAATACAATGTTTTATTTAATGTTGTGAAATAATAAACCCTATATGGTAAAGTGCATTCTTAGTTTTAATTTATCTTTTTTATACACTAATGTAATTAAAGTTCAACAAACTTAGCAACTGCATTGCTTTGTCCGAGCATTATAAAGAGCAAATGCAGAGTTAGGCTAATGCAAATACACTGCACATACGCATACAGTAACAGCTATTGATGTAATCATTCATTGCCAGCGGTCAGACAGATCATTACACTCGTCTCAGTCCAACCTCTAAAAATACCAAGGATCCCTAACATGAGGTTGCAGACTTTGCCAGAAAAGATACAGAGTAAATGATTATAGGCTTTTGTGCAGAGTGTGAAATGGTTGGTGCAGTGTCAAGCCTAATACAAGTCACATAAGAGTTTTCCGAAATGGGCAACTTATCAGTGCATGGACATATCCTCATGGATTTTTTATTTATTTTTTTACTATTCTACAGAGCATGACACTGAGCTGTTAATTGAAATTCTGGAAAAACAATAGTGTAAGAATCATGAAATTGAAGATCAAGACGGAATCAATAATTAATCAGACAGGTATATTATGCAAAGCAAAAATGACTTTATACTGTACTCCTACTAACTGAATACTTAAAGAATAAAAGGCAGAAAAAAATCACTAAGAAATACTGCTGTAATCGACCCCTGACCTCCAGTAAAAGAGCAATGAACAGAAGAGTAGTTTAATATATGACTAGATGAGGCAGATCTCACAGAACTGATAAATGAGTTTTATAGCTGTTTTCTTGATATATGCTTGAATCAGTTGGCTGATCACTGAACTACATCCTAATGTAGTTCAGGTTTGAATTAGGGTGAAAAGAGTGCAGTTTTGAGTGAAAATCTGCAGTTGTTACCATTACGATCAATTTTTACCTGATTTAGAAATTACTTAAGCTAATATAATGAGATTGATTTAGTCAGATTAAACTATATATTTTACTTAAATAAAAGATGTTACTATGATGTTAACAGACCATGCACATTTTAGGTATTTGATAAAACACTTGTACAGTAAACTACAGTAGATTATGCTTGTTCTCCATATGATTGTCCATTCTGAAAAGAATAGACAGTCTCTCATAGTACATACTATCATGTTAATGATGTTGTGTTCAGTATAAGTACAACTACAAATTATTATTATTTTATTATCATTATATATGTTCTCTCTGTATTGTTGAAACTGTAATGCCATATCCCATTCATTCATATCTACATAAACGTGAATATGAAGTTTCACTTTCCAATAGGTCTGATTACATTATACAACGGCTGGGTATATCCCCCACCTCCCCCAACACACACACACAAAATATATGTATATTAAATTTAACTAAAATCAGATTTATTAAAAATTTTAGCAAGATCAAAAATGGCTAATTTCTTACAAAATCATCTTGTGTTGATTTCCATCTATAGGTGCCATATTAAAGTTGACCTTGCTGAGCTCCTGCATCCGCACCCACACCGTCCTGTCGCAGTGCCCAGACTGGGTCTCCTGTCGTTGGGCCGTGGCAGCCACCAGACCTGTCTGGGTATGATTACCTTCACATCTGTAATGAATTATAGCTCCTTCTGCCATTCAAAGACTCCTTTATAGGCCTGCAGGTCCCTTACTGCTCCATATTAACACACACACACACCTCTTCACATTCATGCGGATGCCAAAAGCACAAACACACTATTCACTGAAAAAGTGATCCTATGTAAACAAATACCTTTACAAGAGCACAAAAATCACAGACTCGCCCCCCCCCCACCACACACACACACACACACACACACACACACACACACACACACACACACTTCTATTGTTTTAATACTGAGCAAGTTATAAATACTATAACATAACTACTAAAATAAAACTTTATTTACTTATTTTTACAGTTTTTACACATGTGGATGTAAAACACACAAAATTACCTTTGGGAGGTTTTGTCAGATTTAACTCACTCCTGTACAAATTAGTAGAAACTTACACGATCCAAAAGGGGGCACTGTTGAGTTTCCAAAAGGCCCATTTATCCAAGAAGATACTTAACTTTAATTATTTACAAATACTTTTATTAATTGAAATTATGTAATTTTCATTCTAACAATAATAATGTTGTATTTAACTTAATTTAGTCATTATTGTATAATGATTACGTCGAAAAAATCAGTTGTTAACCTCCTGATTTATCCTATACTGCTAACTGCATAATAGAAAAAACCCTCCACACACACACACACACACACACAAACACACACACACGTCTACACACTCGTGTTATACTAAAGTAATAGAATTTAACATTTTGAAAAGCGAATGAAGCAATAGTTACATTTTCGACCTCCATTCAGTTCTTTCCTCCTGTATTTCCAAAATGACAGTCAGCTGACGAGAAAAGTTTTCGTTTCCGAACCCATATGTTAACGAGCTCTGAGATTCAGCGACCCCATTGGCTTCCTCCGAACCTGACGTCACGGAAGCTATAAAACTCAGCAATGCTTTTAAACTGTACTGTAGTGTGTCGAGTTTAAAAACGCTCTCTCAGTTCGATCTGTGTCAGCAGCATTTAGCGCACTTCTTTTACGTTACACTCACCCGTTTGACCACGATGATGTCTGCTCATGAGGAGTCACCAAAGTGTTAAATGTTTGAAATCCAAGGCCGCCGAAATTCACTTGTAAAGAGAGGAGAAAGAGATCCGATGCATCTTTGCAATAGACTGTGCCAAGGAAGAGCTCATAATCTGGAGTTAGGAGCGCAGTGAAAAGTCCTGAGCAGTCCCTGTTTTCCTGCTAAAAGTAAAGCATTTTAACATCAGCAAACTGGCACACTCTCTCCCGACCCAGCCCGCTTTGACAGCTGCTCTTCACCCGCTCTGGAGGACGGTCAGCAGCAAGAGGATGGCATCAGAGCTGGCACTGAGCAGCTCCGACCTGCCCACCAGTCCCCTGGCCATGGAATATGTTAATGACTTCGATCTGATGAAGTTTGAGGTGAAGAAAGAGCCACTGGAGCCCGATCGCAGCATCAGCCAGTGCAGCCGCCTGATCGCCGGGGGCTCCCTGTCTTCCACCCCGATGAGCACGCCCTGCAGCTCGGTTCCCCCTTCCCCAAGCTTCTCGGCGCCCAGCCCTGGCTCCGGGAGCGAGCAGAAGGCGCACCTAGATGATTTCTACTGGATGCCTGGTTATCAGCAGCAGCTCAACCCGGAGGCGTTGGGCTTCAGTCCCGAGGACGCGGTTGAAGCGCTGATCAACAGCACACATCAGCTCCAGAGCTTCGACAGCTATGCTAGAGGGCAGCAATTCAGTAGCGCAGCCGGGGCGGGAGGCGCCATGGCCGGAGAGGAGATGGGATCCGCCGCCGCGGTGGTGTCCGCAGTCATTGCCGCCGCTGCAGCGCAGAACGGGGCACCTCACCACCACCACCACCATCATCACCACAGCCACCACCAGCAGCACCAAACTCCCGGGGTCCAGTCCAGCAACAACTCCTCTGCCACCTACCACCAGCACTCCCACCTGGATGACCGCTTCTCGGACGAGCAACTCGTTACCATGTCCGTGCGGGAGCTCAACCGGCAGCTGCGCGGCGTCAGCAAAGAGGAGATGATCCGACTCAAACAGAAGAGGAGAACCCTCAAAAACAGAGGCTATGCCCAGTCGTGTCGCTACAAGCGGGTCCAGCAGAGGCACGTCCTGGAGGGCGAAAAGACCCATCTGCTGCAGCAGGTGGACCACCTCAAGCAGGAGATCTCCAGACTGGTGCGCGAGAGAGACGCGTACAAAGAGAAGTACGAGAAGCTCATCAGCAGCGGCTTCCGAGAAAACTCGTCGAGCAGCGACAACAACCCCTCATCCCCGGAGTATTTCATGTGAGTTCCCTATAAAGCCTAAAAAAAAAAAAAAATCAATAAAGTTTTTAAAGGTTTTTTTTTTTCTGTTTTGGGGGTTGTCAGAACTGAAGTCAGCTCTTCTTGAATTTTGGAGGCTTGTTGTGCAACCAAATATATATATATATATTTTTTCTTTCTGCATATGCATTATATTATTCTCGAAATTAGTTAATATTTTGATGTGTATGCATATACACTCATGATATTGACCCTCATTCACTTTTTTGCCAAATATGAAAGTTTGCTATTTTAATTTTTTTCGTATATGTATGTTTTGCTCTTTTGCCAAAGTCAAAGGATTTTCCCCCATTATCATCTCATGCCTTCTGCTTGCTGTTTTGTGACTTTACATGAGAATCTATAAACTATATAAAGAGACATGTCATTAAAGTGCCTGCATGCTGGACATGTATGGTCTTTTTTTCTTTCTTTATTCCCCCTCTGTTTTTTTATGCTCTTGAAAATGAACTTCTACTTGGAAAAGAACTTATGCTCCGCATGGCATTCATACAGTTCTTTCATTTCCCGATCACTTTTTTGGAATACGAACTAAAAAAGTGAAAGGAGCATCATGCCATCATCCCCATGAAAAAGTTGATCCATACGGTTTCCATGCAGTTAATTCTCTGTTGAGAGCCAACTGGAAGCAGTGTTGCGAGGGAGAGAACAAGGACCTGGTTTCTAAAAGGAATTCTCCCTCTGGGACATAAAAAGTGTTGTTGCTAAAAGTGGTTTGTGTATTTAATATCAAACCTTTGCATTTTGATAACTCTGGAATGAACTACATTTTTTTTTGCATCATATAAGAACAGTTAGAGGTAGACCATGCCACAGGTTGACACGGAGAAGGTGACTTAGATTTTAGATATTGCCTGATCATTTTGTTAGACGTTTGGGAAGGCTCCAAGTTTGCATACAGCTGGATTTTTATTGTGCGTAACTTGAGGTTTTTGCAGCATGTACTTGCAATGAAAACAACAGTTTGACAGTTGTAGTTCCTGTTGTAGCCTGCCATTTACTGTATTTTAAAACCAAAGTATTAAAGTAGAATTTCAAGTCAACATCATGCATTCAGAAAAAAAAATGTCTGATGTAAAATCTGACCTATTTGGAATGAGTTGCACTAAGCTTGTAGCAAATTATATATCACATATTGGAATCTATCTAGAACGCTAATTTAAAAGGCACCCATCATGGCTTTGCTGAAAACTAAAGGATATAATCTTATTTATATATATATTGTCAAGCAGGACTCGGTTTTCTTTCTTTCTGTCTTTCTTTCTCTTTCTTTCTTTCTTCTTAATAAATTTATTACTTACATGGCAATAATGTAGTAATCAATATTAAAATGTCTGGACATTGTTTTATGGTCAGGGATTGATACCCTGCTTGTATAAAATCAGGATATACAGTTCATCGATAAATTCTTAAAACTATGTTAATAATTTTTTTTTTTCATATATATTTTGCTGTGCAAAATTATTTTATTCACTAACCATATGTGATGTTCATATATGCTTATTTTCATTTCATACAATTATATGATATGCAATAAAATGCAATTTGGGCCACTTAAAATCTGCTCTGGATGTTGTTTATCTTATTTATATATGTATTGTCAAGCAGGACTCGGTTTTCTTTCTTTCTGTCTTTCTTTCTCTTTCTTTCTTTCTTGTTAATAAATTTATTACTTACATGGCAATAATGTAGTAATCAATATTAAAATGTCTGGACATTGTTTTATGGTCAGGGATTGATACCCTGCTTGTATAAAATCAGGATATACAGTTCATCGATAAATTCTTAAAACTATGTTAATAATTTTTTTTTTTCATATATATTTTGCTGTGCAAAATTATTTTATTCACTAACCATATGTGATGTTCATATATGCTTATTTTCATTTCATACAATTATATGATATGCAATAAAATGCAATTTGGGCCACTTAAAATCTGCTCTGGATGTTGTTTGTTATTAAAGTTTTATTATTATTTATTTATTTATTTATTATATATATTTTTTTTTTAACAATCAATAGTTGAATAAAACATAAGTCTTGTTAGTAGCGTGATTTTATTAGTCCAGTGCATGCATTTCGCAAAACATGCTTGACGTCTCAAAAAATAGACTGTCTAGCACAAGATTCAAAATGAAACTATGTAAATATCAATCTCTCTTATCATATAGTTGTTTGGCTCAAAGGACAACAATTTGTTAACACCACAGAGTGCTTATATTCTCAAGATGTATGGCAATTTTACTACAAACACTATCTCATAAATGTACAAATATTATCTGGAAAAGACCACAGGATTAGAGAGCTGCAGCCAATAGCACACAATGTTTGCTACAGTTTAAATAAAGAATGTTCAGGCAGACAACGCTGGAACATTCCAAAGTTCGACACCGTCTCAATGTGATAGATTTTGCTTTATGTTTAGATTGACGTTATAGCGCCACTGTAGGTGTCACCTTTCTACCCTTTATTTAGTGACTCACAATATAAATTTGTGAATTACTTGACAAAAGCTATGCCTTTTAACAGGGTGCAGGCTGTGTTGCACAGATGGCTCAGTGCACAGAACAGTCCCTGAAACTCCTGGAAAAGCTGTTTGTGTGGGTCTTGAATTACAAAAATAGAGTAATTTAACTGCAAATGTAAATGGTTTTAGTTATCAAAGAACAGCATGTTTATGCATCCGCCTGGGACATGCATGTTTATAAGAGCGCACAGTTGTATGAGCCCGATTACATGAGTATGTGTATAGGGGTTCTTAACTGGTGAGTCGTAGGTCTGTTTTGATAGTACAGCGGACAGCAGGGAAAAGTCTGTGCTAAATGCAAATAGTAAAATAAATAAATACAAATGTATTATTCACATTCACAAACTTGTTTCGTTTTTACAAAATATATACATTTTCCTATTCATCTTGTTACATTAATAATTGTGCATATTTCTGGGCTTAAGCAGTAGATATTAATACGAATACATTCAGATTGTTTGATTTTTATGGACATTTTTTTTTTTTTTACCTTTGTATGATAAACTATTTAGCTTAAGTGTCATAATGTCAAATTCTGAGGCAAAATCAGTTGAGAACCACTGTACTAGTGAACATGTTTTTGGCAGTCAGAGTAAACAAACACATCCTGTATGTGTGCAAGACTTTTTCCACTGTTAGACATGTGCTATCTGACCACTGATATAAGGACAGTGATAGTACACAAAGCCTTATTCAAAATATTTTAAATCAACTTCTTTGAAAACCCAGACATACAAAAAAGCTGCACACTAAGAAAAGTCAAATTAAAGATATATTTAATATTTATCCAGATTAACACTGGTCCGTTTGTTCTGAGATTTTGTAATTACTAATTATCTGCCTTTCCTCCATGTGAAGGAGGTGGCTTTGTCGTCCACCTCTCCTGAAACAAGAGGTGTGGAGGAGGGAACAAGAGATTGGGTGAGAGAGTATAACTGGAGAGTTGAAATTATTTTCCCAATGATTAATCGCTCAGAAAGGGGCTGACTTGAGCCGTGTAAAAATTATAAATCATGAATCTGTATGGCTGTAGCTGTGTCCAGACTGGGCTTTTAGCATGTAAGCGAAAACTGCAATTTATTGCAAATCTCTCTCTTATGTGCACAGAGAAAACGGTTCAGTTTTATTACTTTGAGTTGGCAAAACCCTAGACAACTCCTTAAACTTTGTGTGCACTGACGAAATTAGGGAAAGCACAAATGGTAACAGCATTCTGCTTTCTTAAATTTGAAATTTATTAATGTTGTCCTTAACCCTTGTGTGGTGTTCATATTTGTGTTACTCAGCCAGTGTCCGTTGGTCTGGTGGACCCGCTGCAGTTTTGGGTTTTTAATTCAACAAACTAAAAAAATTATATATAAAAATACTCAACAGATGTTTACTTCATCCCAAATTACAAGCAATACAAACAGCATGTATGGTCAAAATTTGCCCTTTACCTTTGTTAGATCACATTTATGAATTAAAATACTACAACCTTATGCAGGAACGGCAGGGGCAGAAACACAAAACTCACACTTACACTCACACTCTCACAGACTCTCTCTCTGACACACACACATACTAATAGCAGACCCCGACATGAGGAGGACAGAGAAAAAGTACACAGGACCTACAAATTCCACACTTTTATTAGCCCCAGGTTAATGTAACTTCCTGTATGTAATATAAATGTGTTGGGGAGGGGGGGCGGGGGGGTGTACAGTGTGTGGTCATTTGCTCTACAAACTAAAAAAATTATATATAAAAATACTCAACAGATGTTTACTTCATCCCAAATTACAAGCAATACAAACAGCATGTATGGTCAAAATTTGCCCTTTACCTTTGTTAGATCACATTTATGAATTAAAATGCTACAACCTTATGCAGGAACGGCAGGGGCAGAAAAACAAAACTCACACTTACACTCACACTCTTACAGACTCTCTCTCCCCCACACACATAAACACACATACACATACTAATACCAGGCCTAGACAATAGGAGGACAGAGTGAAGGTACACGGGACCTAAAATGTCCACTCTTTTATTAGCCCCGGGTCCAGTGGACCCAAACATCCTGTATGTAATACACTGAAAAAAAGTTTAATTCATACATTTAAAAAAATGTAGGGTAATGATTCACATCTATATTTTTTAACTTGAGCCAATGACAAAGAAATAATTTGCCCTTAGGGTGTGTAGTGGGGGTGTACAGTGGGTGGTCATTGAAAATTTGTTCTGATATATGTTCTTCACAGAAAATGAGCCAAGGCCAATAAGTCTGAGTTTGAAAAAAATAATTTATAGTATAATTTTTCTTTTGATAAAAAGTGAAAAAGGGTCCCACAGACCCGAACACCATACAAGGGTTAAACATTACACTTTATGTTACTCAAAATCTTACTGTTACAACTGGGCTGTTATGATCCTCATTTTTGGAAATACTTTTATTTATTCTTATTATTTTTATCATTATTTAATGTGGAAGAAAAAAGTAAAATTCAGTAAATTGAATCAATAAATGTTCGACTCTTACTGAGTCTCTGAAAGAGCATATGCAGGCTTTTGTGAAGGTGTATTTCAGGGTGTGAGTGTATGTGTGTACAGAGAATGCGTGGAGGTCAGTGAGCGAGATGTAGAAACGCGCACAGTCATTACAAAGTTGTTTACCCTCAGGGGAGACCTTATTCATTTCCTGTGTCAGTCCTTAAGTCAAACGCATACACACATAGGCATAACACTCGTCCTATGGATCCGCAGCTACCTTTCATCCATTTTCACTTTTAATCAGCTAAAAACTAACAGCTTTGCTCAACAAATTTGCCCACCAATTTTGCATAATTTTGATTTGTTGACAATGCAATTACACAGTCATCAGTATCCATGTACATTGCAGGCTGTACTGAAGCTTTGTTAGTATTTAGTGTACATGTTACGTCATGTACACTTAATGTACATGGCATCATGATAGATAGATAGATAGATAAATAGATCGATAGATCGATAGATAGATAGATAGTGAGTGACGCAGGTGAACTTGAAAGGGCTTTCGGAAAGATGTGCACACACTTTGAAACTGTGTGTCAGAGTATTGGGGTTTTCCAGCGATGCACATATGCAATAAAGATGAAGATGATGCATGTATGATACATAAAGCAAGTGAGACATCTTTTGGATTCAGAGTATTTACTTTGTCTTTTATTTGGGCAATGACATGCAATTTTAAATGAATGATACATTATTTTACAATTAAAAACAATTGATATATAGCGTTAGTTTAGATAAATATCACCTAAATTCAATATAATAAATCCTTAAGAATATTTTTGACTTTTGTTTGTAGAGATATTTTTTGAAAGTGTTGACAAGTGTGTGTCAACAATTTATCTGAATATGCATATAAAGAGAGAATATTTCCAGGCATTTTCTGGGTGATATGTAAAATCATCAGTAATCTTATTTCATCAGTTGATAGTGTACTTTTCAACACACGAGTAATTTACATTTATATTTGCAGTGTACCTAAAAAGTGTTGAGCTTTTAATATGAATGCTCTAATATTTGCCTGTCAGTATTCATTAAATTAATTTAATAGGTTAAATATGTTTTGAAGCTGGTCATCATGATTTATAGCTTAATTGTTTTATTTTATCTAGAGACAACATTACAGTTAAACATATTACCTCCTATCTTTTTGCATTTTTTTCTCAGATTGGTGATTGAGACATTTAGAAATGTTGGCAATTTTTTTAATTTTATGTTTAGAATGAAAAAAAAAAAACCTCTGAAATTCAGTTTATCTTCACAATCTATGGCCCTTGCATGCAGTTCTTGCATTTCTTTGTTAAACACCTGTGTGTGTTGATTTACTGTAACGGTTTTCGACCTGGTAAATGATAATTTGATCAACCATAGCCTGTCCTTTTTTTCCCCATCCTCTTCCTGGGTGAAGGGTGCAGTGTGCGTGTGTCATGAGCATTTAAAGCATTACACTGAGCTTGTCCTATGTGTGAGGTAAATCTGACATTTAGGTTTGACAAATGATAATTTTAGATATAACTTTTTTATGTTTCCTTCCAGACAGCATATTCTATTTCTGTGATGAATGCCATCCTGAACTCTGTTTTGAAGTGATCAGTTATCATTACTGTATGCCAGTTAGAATTAAAATCAAAATTAGATGAATTTGGAGTGTAATGTGTACATTATACTGTAGTGGAATGGCATAAAATTAATGTCAGTGACTATGCACTCACACAACATACTGAGTGCACAGTTTTAAATTACTGTCACACCTTAGACTACTTGTATATATATATATATATATATATATATATATATATATAGATAGATAGATAGATAGATACATAGATACATAGACAGATACATAGATATAGTAATGCTGTGTCTTAAAAGTGTGAGTTCAAATAAATAAATAAACAAAAAAAA
>NW_015540899.1:619227-641732 GCF_001515605.1 Sinocyclocheilus anshuiensis
TATTGGAGTGCTGTATCTTCTGTTATTTCATTATAGACACACCTCAGTGGAACCTATTCATCAGAAAAAAAATTATAATGTCAGATGAAGCTTTCTATTTTCATTGCAGATTAATCAAATATGAACAACTTGCAGTTTTTATGTCTCTGACTGTTCATATTTGACAGAATTATTACATAATATAATCATGTTTTAATAATATCATTTCAGCTTATAGTACAAACTCTCCACAAAGATCACTATAAACAATGTGTTAAATCATGGTGAAGTCACAATCTCCGTTTAGTTTGTGGTGTATTATGACATCCCTTTTCTTCCTCTCTCTTTGTCAGGTCTTCAAGAAAGTTCCTTCATCTGTGACAGTTCTCTGAGCCTGACCTTGATAAGTGAGGTAAAATAATTCCACATGTATCTCTGACATACTACACAACATAGGTATGGTATGGAAATTAATTATGGAAAGACTAATGCTAAAGCATACAATAACTAAATAGTATGGGGAAAAAGCGTATATCAAACAATAAAATGCACTGATCTTTTATAGGAATCCTAAAGTGGACTGAGTACTAAACATTGACTGAGTACTTTATGCTGTACCTGACGTCCACCGGCACAGTGAGGCTGGTGCTTCCTAAAGTGCTGTACAACACATTTTTCTAACTTTACACCTGACTAAAAGCAAGTGTAAATTCACCTTCCCATAGGCCAGACTCTCAGTGCTGGGGTGATGGATTTCTGAAAGCCCAGTTGGAGCACAATCCATCTTTCTCCAGGCTCAGTGTGTACTCTTCTAGGACTACACCAATGACATCTCACTGGAGCACCTCATGCACCTCGCTCTTGGGTAGAGGCTGCTCTCTGAGCTGTCAGGGATTAAGGTGTTTGTGCGGAAAATTGGTGAATCATAAAAGGGCTTTTAGTGACCAAAGTTCTCTATATTCACTGCGGCCCGACCAACCGTGATTGATTCAAAAGGCGCTGTACCTTCTAGAACAAAACTAAGAGTCAGAGATCTTGCTCTCTTGCATGCTGGGTTAAAATGCAGATATATATTAAAAACAGGATAGTTTTAGGCCTAATCTGAATGGATGAGTCATATTCAAACATACTCTAAAATAGACTATACATAAACACACATTGTGGTGTGCAGTGGTGCTTATGTATGTGTGTGTCTATGCAGCATTTCCTGCCTCCTCTTTTACCAATACATTCAACAAAAAGGTCAAATAAATAAATAAACAAAAATAGTTATGAATTCTATAAACACTAAAAAGTTAATAAACTATATTACTTTGTAGATGTCAGATATTGTGAATGATGTCAGAGATTGGAGGATATTGTGACTATTGTTATTAAGAAATCGCACTAATTATTGAACAGTGGTTTTCTTTGTTGTAATGGTCTGGATGCTCAAATAAATGATAAAGCACCACAGAATCGCACGTTTCCACTTTCAGGTAAATTAACCTACGAATGATTTACTTACAGTTGTCTCTGCATATTAAGATGGAATACGAAAAAGTATTTGACAAGCACAAACACTTCCACTCCTCACCTTTACATGATTAACGAGGTAAAGAGTTTACCTAGTTGTTCTTGAATCTTTGTCAGGAACCCCGATGATGGTTTATCCTTCTTATTTATCTTCCCTTCATACCCAATGTCCATTTAGCTTGTTCCTTTCCTCTGTCTCTTTCATACTAATCTGCATATCGAGGATGAGATGTTAATGTCATGCTGCCCTTCCCATAATGCTCTGTGTTTCCATCCCCATTGTCTTTAAGTAGAACACAGGATCAGGGCTGGCCAGGCTCCAGCCTCACTTAACTTCGCCAGGGAAAAATGAGACGGAGCTGTCAGAGATGACAAGGACAAATCAGCATTCAATGAAGTGCTTTAAGTGCTGTTGTTTCCAACAGCCATTGGAGTGGCTGTGAATTAGTTGCCCTTTAGAGACAGCTGAGGAAATGTGCTGGATAAACACTTAGGAATGACAGAACACAGAGAACACAGGAATTAAAAAAACATGATGATAGGTGTCTTACATAGACCTGCTCTCTTATCACACGCACATAATTGTGGGTTATCATGTCTTCAGAAACTGACACAATGAAGTCATCTTAGTAGATAGGATGTTACACAGACATGTCTTTCTATCTCATTATACTGGCTGAGAAAGCAGTGAGGATTTGGACTGAGCCTAGGACTGAGACCAGCATGTTCTAGTAAAGGTCGTATTTGGCTTTATTAATTTCTACAAGAAAACACAAGTGAACAACCAGCCTTTCCATGTAAGCTAAGTGTTAATAGGAAAGGAGAATGATGACTCCGCTTCCAACTGTGAGTGTCATTCAATAATCTTGCTATAGGTGTATGATGTGTCTCGTCAAACAATCCTAACTTTAACAATACGGTTAACCTACACTTAAAATCAGAGGGCAGTGATTGGTGGTTAAGAATGCTGTTGAAGTCCCAGTTTGTTTGTTTATGCTGTTTCAGATGTTTAGGGCAGTGCTGTAGTCCGAAGTCCAAATGCTCCGAAGTCTACGACAAGACCCAGACCAAGAAAAATAGTCTTGAGAACTACAACACTGGTTTAGGGACTGATAATGATGTTTGTCAGGCAAATATATGATTTGGATTGTGGGCACTACATTCTTGAATAGATCCAGCTGCTAGTTGAAATTTAAACAGTCTTGGTGATGTCAGTGACAAAGGAAAGTCTGTTCACAGGTGAAAAAAAAATAAAAAATGTATTATATATATATATATATATATATATATAACATTGTAGCGGAAGATTACAATGATGTATATTTGAATTAACATGCACAGATGAAACGTTCACAATAAGACTGGGAACATAAATTAAGTATTGTCATGAACTGCACATAGATGCGAAGGTCGAGGATCCAAATGCAGTGTTTTAATGAAGGGGTAAGCCATAATCAAAGTCCAAAACAGGCAAAGGTCATAACATGTGCAATCAGTCCAAACAAAAGCAACAGGGCAAAAAAGACAGGCAAAGAGAAATCCAAAAACAGGCAGGATAAACGAACCAGGAACCAAGACTAGGACTAGGACACTAGGCTAGAAATGCAGATGACACAAGCAAGACTTAGCAACGAATGACAAAATGAACCAGGCTTATATAGGGGCAGCAGACAGGGTTAACGAGACACAGGTGCAAACAATGCGCGCTGATGAGTCTGTGCAAAGGATTATGGGAAATGACACAAGACTGACGGTGCATTCCAAACAGGATATATCGCCCTCCGAAGGGCACTTCGGAGTGAAAACAATCATGGCCGCCATATTGAAGGGTAGTTCCAAACCGAAGTGCTCAAAACTGGCCACTTCAAAGGGCCCTTCGGAATGAAGGATTTTGAAGGGTACAACTGATGGACACGTCGGGCTCCCATGATCCTTTGCACAGATTCTTTGCATGATGACGGCGCCTCCATGTGGGCACAGGATGATGACGCAGAAGGGCACTTCAAGAAAGAGTTGTTTGGTCCCCTACACCCTTCAACCTTTCAAAGCTCTCACTCCGGAGGGTAAACCCTTTGAAGGGATTAGGGATGAGCCCTTCCGAATGGAACGCAAGGCTAGTGACAGAGTTATGGGATGGAGTGCCCGCTGGTGGTTATCAAGGGCACTCCAGCTGGTGATCATGACAAGTATATACACGCTTACTGTAAAAATAAAGGTTATTTATTGGCATTGACGGTTCCATAAAGAACTTTTAAAGGAACCTTTGGAACCTATTTGTTTTTATAAGAGTTTTGTCAGTTCATTTTGGCTTTAATAAACAACTTCAGATATATATAAAAAAAAATGCACACTATGTCAAGGTGATTTTGACCTGCCAAGCTGTTTTTAGATTAAAAAATATCTTCAGTTAACCTATATAAACAAGCGCACACTTTGGTGTGTGTTGAAGAAAGTACGCCCCATGGGCTGCCCTGACTCTTCCATTGCACGTGGCAGTTCAGACACCAGTGAGGGGACAAAAGGACACAGTAACTGCTGAGGTAGGAGAAAACCACCAAATTCCTGAGAGGACAGTGTGAGCACACACACCCGTACTCGTGTTGGGGTGTTGTAAGCCTTACATCGGCCATAGGGAGGGCCAAGTGAGGCGTGACTGGCGGTTGAGACTGGTCAGTCTCGCTGATAGAGTGTCATCTACCAACGGTGGTGCTAAAAACACCATATATCACACCCACCACACTTCTGTATTTTTGCAACACCCCTGACTTCCAGCGTAACAGCTCTGATGATTTCTATATATGGGGTACTTGTGTATATAAGAATTTAACTAACTAAATGTATCTGATGAAAGGCTGGGTTTCACCAACTACCTCTGGATATGATACCCATCAGGGCTTAAGCATTCTCATGTGGTTGTGCTTCGGACAAGTAAATGTGTCATTTACTTGTCCGAGTATAAAAGTTACTTGCCTGGAGAGAGAGAGAGAGAAAAAACATTTAAATTGAGTTATAAATATAATTATTTATCGTAGTTATACAAAACATAGTATAGTGTTTATAGAGTATATGTTGTAGATTTTGTGAGCATGTCACATTTAGTTTATTTAGGTAGATTTTTAAATACAATAATAAACAAAATAATAACGTGAAATCAGTATCAACAAAATGGATCTTTGTAATGCAAAGGAAACACAGAAGCTGCATCTGAAGTGGCATTTAGATGCATTTACACACTGTTTAATGCAGGACATTAATGCATTTAACCTGCAGTTAACAGATGCATATATAATGTTTTAATACTGTAAACATAAAATGTTGGATACTGATATTTGAAATTATTAAAAAATAAATAAATAAATACTTTAAATGTGAAATTAAAACCGCCAGTAGGTGGCATCAAGTCACTGTTAATAAGCGAGTCATTGCGATTAAACCGAATCATTCAAACGGATTCATTCAGGAACGAAACACCGTCATGTTGCTCAGAGACGCAAAACAGTGCTGTAGCTGTGTTTGGAATTATTTCTGTTGGCGAAATCGAACAAAAAACAGGCAATATGGTATCTAAAACGTAAGTTTCTCAATATTAACTTCTTGTTTATTGAACTGTTGTATAAAATCACAATTTGTAATCATGCTGATATTTGGAGCAAAAAAACGGTGCTCGATCTTCGTGTGATATTGTTTAACTATATGAAATTATATAAATATATACATTTTCTGCCCCCATATCTTGAATTTTGTGATCATTCGTCATGCATTTTAATACTGAATCATGCAGTGAAAGAACGCACACGTTCACTAGTCTAACCTACTAGACTTCTTTACGTAGGCCTAATGTGTGCGTGCACTCTGTAGGTGTGTTTTGTTTGGTTTTTGCAATATACAGTGTATATTATACATATACATATTATAATATGTATAATATACACTGTTTTAATGTCAAATCACACATCATTAAAACAACAATTACGATATTATCGCAAACAATATATATCACACACCCCTATAACAAAGGCTATATCACAAATAAAGGCAGTTCTTATTGTTTATGGTATTGACATTTTCAAGTTACTTGTCCGATTGGGCAAGTAAATTTCTCTTTCCCAGACAAGTGGAAAAGTGTTAATGTCGACCCCTGCCCATGCCAAAAGTATGTCATATTCAATACATGCTAATTTAATTTAATATTATATTGAGAATATGACTGAAACTAAATCTAGAAACATGCTGCAGTCAATTTATCTTGCACATTTTGCTTTACTTTCAATGCTCATGAAAAAAACATTTATATATGTTTTTAATCAACATCAGTTTCGAAACATAAGATAATTGTAATATATATATATATATATTGAGAACATTAGACTTAATCACCAAAACACAACAGTATGATTTTCTTTCAATTTAGTACTTTAAACCAGTGTTTCCCAATCCTGGTCCTGGAGTACCCCCACTACTGCACATTTTAGATATCTCTCTAATCAAACATACCTGATTCAACGCATCAGCTCATTAGTAAAGAATCCAAGACCTTGTGTGTGTGTGTGTGTGTGTGTGTGTGTGTGTGTCAGATAGAGTCACATCAAATACGTGCAGTGGTGGGGGTTCACCAGGACCAGGATTGGGAACCGTTGCTTTAAACAATCAGTTAATTCAAGAGTAAACAAGAAACCTGTTTCAAATCACTTTTTTTTCTGAAACAATTACAGTAATGCAGGCAATAATTGTCATGTTAGAAAATACATTTATATTACCTAACTTCAATAACACAAAAAATCCATAATGTTTGTTTTTATCCAGTGTGTTGTCAAAAGGTATGATGAAGGTATGAGATGCCCATAAGGTTTTGTTCTAGAACAGAGTTTACTCTCAATGTAGTAAATGTCCTCATAGTAAGTCGTGCCACTGTAGCTGAACTTTTCAGATGAAAGGTGAATTATAGTAATGTGCAGACTCTACCATGGTATACGTCTCTATATACAGCATCACATGGCATAATGTAATGTAAAATGCTGTATTTAATGTCATCTGTCTCCCTTCTTCTGATACATCTCTGGTCAATCTCTGATCAGTTCCTCTCCCTTGTATCCTTCTCAATGTTCACAAATTGCAAAACACACTGCTTTACAAATGAGGACTCGAAGGGAGGTTTTGGTGATTTTGTCAGGTTTTGCTCACTTCTTGGTTAATTTGTCTCCAAAATATTAAGGTACACACACACACACACGTATTCCTATAATTATGGTTACATTCCGTGGTGTTACGCTTCGGCTACTGTGGAGGAACGAGGAGACACAGGAGTAAACTCAAAACACAGTCTTTTAATCTTCAATTTGAGAGAAATACAGGGCAGGCAGACACACATATAGTATATAAGGACGAACAATACCGGACAAAGAACTTAGAACAAAACACTCCTTAAGAATACAACTCAATCAGGGGAAGACGAGACACACCTGGAATCAAATTGGAAACAATCAGGGTGCAGGAAGAGGAAGATAACCAAAAAAGGGCATAATGACACAAGAGGGAAAACAAGGAACACATGGGGAGGAAAACAACAAAACTGGAACATAAATGTGACACATAGGAGTAATAGGTTTTATACTGAACAAACTGTATATACTGTATATACAGGGCAAAAAAAAAAAAAATCAAGGACAAGGATTTCAGATATTGCCATCGTTTTGGGGACATGTTGTCCCCATAACATAGGGTTTACCTGAACCACACACACACACACACTTTCAAAATAGTGGTTATCATCTAATGTAAATCACTTATAGTGTATAATTCAATACATTTGGTTATCCCTAAATTGCAAAAAAAATTATATAGAAACTATATATATTGAATCTATATCTATAGAAAGCTATAAATGCACAGATTGATTCACTGATTAACCATTAAGATGAGTTAGATTAAATAATAGACAAAAGTATTAAACTGAAAGAGAAGACATGCAAATGACAAATTTGATAGTAATAGCAGTTACTGTGGATGAAACATTTATAAAGATGAAACACTCAGTTTGTGTACTGAAAAGGATAATTTGTGATTGTGTGTGTTGTACTAAGACAATTGAAAATATGCTGAAATGTTTGAAAAAGGGCACTTTCGATGATCTGTTGTGATATTAGTACTAAGAGTTTTGAAAATGTAATAAAATGTAATAAAGCAGGTAAAAAAAGTTATATGAATGTACACATGCATACATTCTAAATAATAATAATCATAATCATAATAATATCAATACAGGATCTAAATGTCAATGATTTTATGATGTGTGCAGCATAGTTATTTTGCACTGTTTCTCATGATTCCTCAAATCTCATGAAAAACAAAAACAGACCATCCAATATGCTACTGTAACCAGTCACATAATTAATATTAAATGTTGACAAAGATCTAAAATTCATAAACAAAATATAATTTTTTGATGCTCAATCATTGCTGTCCAAATACTCCAAGTGTGATAAACTAATTCAAAACCTGTCTACTTCAATGCTGGTCCAGGGTCACTCTGTGTTCCAGCAGGACAAGACGACCCAGACTTGCTGTGTCCGCCTGATCTTCCAGCCACCTGCTCCAGGGCAAGGGAAACTGGAGAAGGAGGCTGACGGTCTATATTTAGCTGTGCAGGCAGCAGACTCTGTATTTGGGCTTTAAGGTTAAAAATATGGATATCTATGTACAGTCAGGCCACAGTACAGTATGATGCATTGAATAACGTCTTTAACCCGAGTCTATTTTAGCATACTGCCTCTAGTCTTTAGCTTCTGACCTGTATCTGTGTTGTGTAGCACAGTCTTACTTCATTTTCTAAAGGTAACTGGACTCAAGAGAGAAAGAGAGTAAAAATGACTTTTCTTTAAAACAGCAAAGTACGCTGAATTTGAAATTGTGACTTTAGCTGTGTAATAGAGAGGATGCCATTTTAGCTTTAAGCCATTAGTTCTAGCTTCAGCCTCAGGGAATTTTAAGTGTTAGGGCTTATCTGTTCTTTGAATTTATGATATCAATCCTCTCTATATACATATATATTTAATGTATCAATGAGCTTTTCATCAAAAACAAAGGCGAACACACACACACACACACACACACACACACACACACAATATGCTATTTAAATTTCAACATCAGAGTAGAGTATAAAATGCTTTTTTGGTCTGATAAATTATTTTAATAATTCTGGTCATTAGAGAATTGATACCATATAGGTTCAAAATTAAAATATGTCAATCATCACATGTGAGTAAAATAAATAAATAAATTGAGCCAAGTAAAACTGAAGTGATACATAAATGTTCCTAATATTGTAGTAAGGACAAGTTCAGTGACTTTTTTGATTGATTTACTGATTTATTTATTGTGTAGAATTTACAATTAGATGCTGCATTTTTTTTCACTGTCCAGACAATATCCTATATCAGATTAACAACAGAAAATTTAATGAAATTAAACTTGTATTATAAAGTTGTTACATGTGTGTGTGTGTGTGTGTGTGTGTGTGTGTGTGTGTGTGTGTGTGTGTGTGTGTGTTTGTGTGGTTGATACAGTGCACCAAATATGTACAGTATGTCACTATGTATTATTAGTATATAATAATTATCAACATCAGTGTTGAAGGTATGTATATGAAGTATGTAATATGAAGGGAAAGTATGTATGCCTATTTGAATCAACCTAGTTCATTTTAAATGGCTATGATTAAAAATACATACAAATAATCAGTATACAAATATGTACAAATAATCAATTATTTTAAAAGTGTATTATTATTATTATTATTATTATTATTATTATACAAAAACAACTTTGCAACTTCACATGCATTTGATCTCACCCAAACTTGCTGATCAGCAGAATGTAGTAAAATGTATGCAAGGAGACGTTTCATTTCCGTTTCCCCCAAGCACTGGCCATGGTCAGCCCTCTTCCTCTGCCTCTATACTTCCATCATTTGCTTATTAGTATTATTCTGTGTATCTAATTAAACTAGCTCTTCATAAATGCTGTTTTACCGAAGGCATCTAGCACAGTATCAGCTATTGTTCTGTACAGTATCCTCACGTGACTTTTGTTTGGGTAATTATTGTGCTCTTTTTAAGGTCAAGACTATTTGCTACCAAAAGTTGAAATGTGAGGCCATTGTAGAGTTCTCCAGAACCCGTCTGCCTGCTGGGTAATGGGACACAATTAGAGAGATGTAGTCATGAAACTTCAGCAGTGGGTTAGACAGGCGCTCTGCGGCATGTGTTATAGAGCTGTGGTCTACCAACTTTTAGGTAGTTTAATTCATATTACAAACTCATTATTTGGAGGTACATTTGGACAGATGTACAGAAATCCAACTGCTTGTTCAACTGCTTGTCATTACTGCACTGTATAAAAGGCAATAGCTGATGAGACAAAAGCACTCATGAAATACTTTGCCACACACAGACCTCAACACTTTGTACAGGAAACACAACAATGGCAACAATCGATTGATCATTTTACGTAAAGGAACAAATTAATTCTGATATCATTAGATCAAAGTGGGACCCAAAATGTGACATAAAAAAAATCAACAAATCATTTTCAGAATGAAGTGAAGAATAATTTTCCAGGGCGAAAATTATATCATAGAGACTGCATTCACAAAGATACATTTCTAGACCACTAAATATTTTAGAATTCAGCAGAAGTAGACAATGTTTTAGATTATGTGGAAAGGAAGAAATAAAAATGTCCTGATATTTCTAGGTTGCCAATGATGACCATGGAAAATATGTAAATTATTAGCTGAACAAAAATATGTGTGCTTTTAATTTATTATTTGACTTTTTAATAATCTAAATTGATTGACTTTTTTTTATTATTTAATAATACTTTTTAAAGTATTCATGTCAATTATAAAATTGAGGCCTCAGCTCAAATAAGTTCAGTGTGTGGTCCTTATTTTGGTGTACTGAAACAAAAACACAGTAAGTTAATATTAACAGCCCATTATTCAGTTATAAGCACTTTTCTATTATTATAGGTGAGTTGTGTAAAAAGGTGAATGTAATGTCAGAAGGATTGTGCTGTTAACCAGAGTTCAGAGACTTCTGGTAAATTCTAGGTGTCTTCTGAGAGGTAATAATGTTGATAAAAATGCTATATATATATATATATATATATGTGTGTGTGTGTGTGTGTGTGTGTGAAATGAAGATGATCTCCTCTGCCTCGTTAGCTTGATGAACACGGCTGCCAGGAAAGACTGCACAACAGTTTATTTTATCTGTCTAATACTGTCTAATTGTACTCATTTCAGGGGCTTGTTAAAAGGTACTAACTGTTCGTCTGATGAAATCAATGACAGTCAAAAAATAAAAAAAAGGCGGTTCTGTGAAAAATATTCTCTATATGGTGAGCCAGCAAAGCAGAGAGCGAGATTTTCTGTTGAAAATGTAATTTCATAACTTTCCATGGTTAAAGTGCGGTCTGCAGCTGAGGAAACCTGCACATTTTCCGGAATGAATTCATTCGTTTTGACACAAGCTTGTTTACTCTATGATTAAAACGTAAATTACATTTTATGAAATTGTGACTAAGGATAACATAGAGGAGTGTGTTGTTATTAAATTTAGCACCATCTGTTTTACCTAACGAGGGAGGCAGGCAAATACAGAAGTGAATGAAGACAGAGAGAGAGAGAGAGAGAGAGAGAGAGAGAGCAAGACAGATAGAGAGACTCAAACACCCACTGCAGTTTTCTGTTAATTTGCATCTCGTGCCAAAAGAAAACCCAGAGCTGCAGGAATACAGTATCTTACATTCATTCATACAGCCTGATGGCAATGCGTCAAACCTCATAAATGGCTTTCATCTACTGTCTTTTGCCTAAGTGCACCTTACTTACAGCCCACATTTAATGTTTCCAGCACTAACATCTATTTTTAATAACAACCACCAGGTAATGGCCTCTCACATCACAGTCTCTATTGCTCAGTGATACATATGTGAGCATATATAATATGCAGGCTTTGTGTTTTAAAGGGCAGTAACTGGATTAGTGTACAAACACTGTAACAGAGCATTTTCATGCCATGCAATAATTTATATAATTTATAAGAACTGTTATTACTATAAAAGATTCCACAGCGATACAAAATAACTATTAGATTTACACTGTGCTCTTTATTAATAGTGGCAGTATTTGGGGTGAAGTAAACTTTGCAAATGTCTGTGATTGCTGATGTAATATCACAATGGTTCACTTTTTTTTTTGACCTACCTGAGCTACTGTTTGCATGCAAATCTTCTGCATGTTGCGCCTCTTAATATGGATGGCATCCAACCAAACAAAAAATAATAATATTATAACAATGAAAGTCAAAATGAAACTGCTAAGGCTAGCCATTTTAAAATTAGCATCAGGCAAGATTACATGGGTTTATTATAAGCAGCCACTTCTTTAAACTCATAAGAAGTTTATTTTTTCTTTTAAATCAATTTAAAAATTAATTTTAAATCAATAAATATATTGTTAAAAGTTATTTGCATTCTGTAATGCACACACCTCAAAATATATGGAGATTTTTTGAATCAGTACATGAAATCACAGATGAGAGAGTGATCAAAAATGTAACTCTTAATATGTTTAGAAAACTGTAGTCTGATCTGAATGGGGCTAAATATTATTAGGGGTTCAAGCACGTAGCGCTGAAACCCTATTGTAATTGTTAGAATGGCCAAGCATCAGCAATCTCCGCGTAAAACTGATAGGGCAGACCAAACCGTAAGTTGTACAGTTTTGAAACTTGGAGGGATGGTAGTACTCACACCGTCTACAACGTCACCAAGGCTCCCCCAATCAGCCTGACGGGGGCGCTACAGCAATCAAAAGTATGAAATCGCTCATAACTCCTAAACCGTTAGTCGCAGGTTTAGCAGATTTGATTGTCACCTGCCGAAATTTTCAGGTATTTAGTATTTTTTTTAAAAACCTACTTTTGCAAACTAGTCCTAGGTTTTTCGCCGATTGGAACCAAACCAGTGCAGAAAGATTATCTGGAGAGTTAATAACTTTTGACTCACCGTCGCCATGGGACGCCAAAACATTTGAAAGGTGGCAGGGCCGCTTTTACTAAAACGGCCATAACTTTTGAACGGAATGAGATATCTTCGCCAAACTCGGAACACTCATGTAGGAGCTCAATCTGAGGTCATGTGAAAAACATTGCGGAGCTTGGCCTCTTTTTGTCGCTATAAGAGGGAAAAAAATCATAACAATGGCTATAACTATAACTATGCAACCATTTGTCCGATCAACATGGTACATAGTGTCTTTATCCAAAGTGCCACAGGTGTCTATAAAGACATTTGAGTAGCATGGCCGCCATTAGCCAATGAAATTTGAGCACCTATTAGACAAGGTTAACAGAGGTCGATTGGAATGAAACTCACTGGGCCTGTTTGACTCATGGCCCTAAATGTCTGTGAGAAATTTTAAAGAAATCAGCCACTGAGGGGCGATAGTGCATTTTTCAAGGGCATAAACGATTGTATATTGTGCAGTTTTTCACTTATATAGGCAATATTGCTATCATCTGATAGACCTCTTAATTCTGAACAACTTTGCCTCTAGAACCACTGATGTCAATCAAATATTTTGTTAAATTATTGAGAATATGTAAAAAACCTACTTTTGCAAACTAGTCCTAGGTTTTTCGCTCAATCTCAAAAAATAAATAAATAAATAAATAAAAACTGCAGTACAATTCTCTGGACTCTCTAGGTCAATAATTATAAAAAAATACAATAAAATGAACTTTACCCTTTGGGTGGCTATAACGTGGTCATTTAGAAAAGGGTCGTGTCCAAATGCAGTATATACCCAAAACCCTATAAAGCCTAAACAAAATCTCAAAACTTCACGAATCTAGGTGAGCAGATGCTACAGGTGATTCTAAACAAGCATGCAAAGATTCATGAAGATCGGACCAAAAATATTATATTTATATTATAAATAACTTCAAATTGCTGAAAATGTTCACATATTCACGCATACACTAGATCTTCACATTGTATGATCGATCTTCTCATTCTGAACAACTTTGCCTAAAAAAGCATACAACATTTGATGGAGATTAGACAAAAATTGACAATGTAATAGATATAAAGGTTAAAAACACACACATTTTCTATTGTAAACTTCCTGAAATTGCAATTATAACCACTAAAAGGCAGCGGAGTATCACTAACAGGCTCATTCAACTCATTAAAATATATATATTTTTTTTGTGTTTTACTTTTGTATTTACATTTAGACAGTATAAAACTAATATTATTACATTGAAAATCACATTTAGTCAAAGTTTACAACTTTATTTATACATACATCAGTTTTTAAAATTAAGCCATATTATGATTGCAGTGAAAAAATTATATATAAACTCTTATAAAGAGAAGACTTACAGTAAGCATTTTGTAACCTACAATTTATTTCAGTAATCTATATGTTTAACAAAATGTGTGTGTGTGTGTGTGTTTTGTTAATGAAAGTGTATTCTCCAAAGTGGATGTGTTTTACTGTCCGCCATACATTTTATGTTTGCTTAGACCTCAACAGCATCCATGTCATAATTGCCTTAAAGCGCTTGAACCCCGGTAGTTGCTGCTTGCAGCTATATTTTATTTGTTTGTTTGTGAATGAAATTGGACAAATATTTAAATAAAAGCTGATATTAAAAATGTTTTTATATTCAATAATGCATAATGCATATTTGTTGAGAGAACTGTAAAAATGAAAAGACCTGTAAATTAATCAGAGGGCATCTACTTTAAGAAATGTTGTTAATTGCATAATTCCTATTCTTCCTTTTGTAGTATTGATGGCTTTTCTGTTATTGTAGGTATGTCTAACTTTTGATTGAAAGTGTATAGCGAATTAAGCCTTTTTGTTATCCGGTTATAAATCCTACAGTGTGCCTGCCATAATACAGCAACCGCATAATATTTAAGACAAAAACTATAGCCACAAATTATGTGAGACAAATAAAAGGAAGGTAGCAATTGTATCTGCTTAATTATGTTCTTATAAGTCAGTTTGCCTAAAATTAATTTAATTATGTATTGTATGCAAGCAATGCCTCTCCAAGGAGTCCTGTGGTTTGATTCATTACAGGGTTTGTTCAGTCTCTCGGCGACATTTCTCAGTCCTTTCCACCCACAGGTTTTATCATCCAGAGTAGAATGAGTGTATCCCTGCATCCCATATCCTTTCCCTTTCTCTTTCTCTTTCCCTCTCTCTGTGTGTGTGTTGTAGTGGTAGTGTAAGCCCTGCAGCACCACTATAATTGCTCTAATCAAAGGTCTTAATCAGTCATTTGTCTCCTTTCTACTGTATGCCATAGCAGCAGCTGTTGCGGCTGGGAAAGGGTGACCTCCACCAGATCACCAGATACTGTAATGAATAACAGTATCATCTACAGTATGTGTGGTGCTGTGTGGTTCTATCTAGTGACCATCATCAGCCCAATGTAGAAATTTAAAGACAACAGGAAACAGCATTCACAACACATTTAACTTCTATAAAGTGATGCATTTCTAAAAGAAACACACATGGACTTTATCCAGCAGGATTTGAATGTATCAGTTTGAAAAAACTCCCTACCTCTAGGTACTAAAGTGTGGTACATAAATGGTCCCATTTTGTATGTGCCTCAAATTGCACAACTTCCCAGTATGAGGTGTTATTACATATATTACAATATGACTGGGGGTATTTATTAAGAAAGTAGAATCAGTTTGCCCCTCAACAGCCAGACTATCCTGCCCCCTCAGTCGCTAGAGGTTGCTAGAGGTAGAGGCAGCAGGGGTAGGAGAAATAGGGCTGGAAGTAGCACTAGCTCTTTGGATCCAGTTAGAGCAGCTATATATTATATTGAGTCAAATTTTGGCCTAGGCAACATTCTTTTTTTGTTTTACTTAGTATATTATTCAGTTCTGCCATCTTTAAGTTGCTTGGTATCTTTTAGTTTCATAGTTGTAGTAACGTCAGTTTGTTTACACCTCACAAATACATGAACGAGCCACTTAGTTGGGGATACTTTGCATTACAATATCGCCCCCTTTTTTTACTTGAGACAGCCCCTCTTCAGTCCTGTGCTGGCGCCGGCTTTGATGGATGATATCATATTCTGTAACACTACTTGTCCTAATACTGTTTCCCTGTTCCCGAGCAATTGCACATTTTGCATCTATACGTCATACAAGTTGTGGTTGTTTTTTCAAGAAGAAGAAAAGTTAAATGTGGGGTGGTTGGAGTCAGTGTGTCTGCCTCAAGTTTTTTAGGACAGGCATAACTAGTGTTTACAAGGCTCAGTGGCTCTTTGCTGTTAAGTGATTGGTATGTGTATGTGTGTATGTGTTGGTAACAGACGGAGGGGGAATATATAATATTTTAGCTCTCTCTCAATCTCTCATTTCATAGTAATGGTTTACTAGCCAAAAGAATGCTCTTTCCGTGTTTAATTATAGGTTAGCCTTGCTGTCACCCTTCTGAAAAGCCATTACTGGAGGGATTCAGTTATAAAGACCCATCAGAAGTTATTCCCCATGAGCAGGACAGGGCTTATGTTTGTAGAGAAAGATAGAGTCCTTCACTCCAGACTTTTAATGGCTTGTTCTCTGTGTATGTTGGTTAGCCTCACTATGAAGTGTGGCTTTGGAGTCATGCAACCAGTGTAAGTTCTGGTATCGTCTCTGCTCTTTAATGGCTCTCATGTCCTCCATTTGGGTCACAAACTCAGATGGGGTCATTGAGGAGGCAACTGGGAGCACAATAGTGCATGCTAAAAACCTGACCGCAAATCGGGACATTTACATGTGGTATGCAGTATGATAAATGCAACTGTTTGCACGCACTTGCAAAACAACTAATTTCCCTTTGTCTTGTTGAGCATTGAGAATCAATATTCTCAAAAAAAAAACTCAGAATGACCACTTATCTTGTACTTAACCCTCTAAGCGCCAAAGTCGCAAAATTGTGACAAGACGTCATACTTAATAAAATAGACTGTAGTTCCTAATATGGTGTAATATCTCATTTGTATTCCCTACCACTAAATGGCAGACATGTAGTACTTTGATTCTAGACCAAAATGACGTCATGTTCCTATTCAAAGTGTTCGAGGAAATAGCAGAGCAAGTGAGCTATCTTGTCATTGATGCGGAAGCAGTTCAGTTCATAGCGTGCGAGTAAATTGTGAGATTTGTGAGAGAAAATCGTCAAATGGCTAATAAAAAGTTGTACCATGAGGATATGTTGCAAATGTTATTCGCCGATTCTGACTCTGAAGGGGAATATTTGCCTTTTGGAAATGACGATCGGTCGTCTAATAATTGCGCTTCTCCCAGTACATCTTTGCAGTGCAATGGTGCCGCCATGCAAAGCGAGAGTGTTCACGAAGCACAAACAAGTGTTAATTTCGACCCTTTGCCCAACGGGGATGGGGGTGTTAGAGATGAACATGGTCGTAGTGTCCATAGAAGAGCCGTTGCTAGAGGTAGAGGCAGCAGGGGTAGGAGAAATAGGGCTGGAAGTAGCACTAGCTCTTTGGATCCAGTTAGAGCGGCACTGCATCCAGTGCCCCAAAGAGGTGGGAGTGGCCGCGGTGCACGTGGCCGTGCTGTGCGTGGGAGAGCCGGGAGGAGTGGTAGAGACAGCAGGGGTGATCTGGATCTAAATAAGGCTGGAAATAGCGATGACAATGGTGGCTGGGTTTATTTGAAAAATGAAAAAGTGTATCAGGACTGGATCAAACGCTTTGACGAGCCTGTTGGTTATCTAGGAGAGAAAGATTTGACCAGTGCTGCACCCTTACAAAGTACAGGTGCAGTCAGTGTGGGGTAGGTCTGTGCGCTGTGCCATGCAATGAGAGGTACCATACTCTATTTGTGTATGGGGCTGGTAAAGAAGGCAGAAATTGAGGATTACTGGGCAGAATTGTTGCCAAATTACATAACTGGGTTTGGCAAAGTAATGTCAAGGAACAGATTTGAGATCATTCTGTCTTTCCTGCATTTCGCGAACAATAGTGAGTATGTGGACGAGCTTCAATCTCCCGTTGCTCTCGCGGTTTCATTCATTCACTTCTTTGCTCTTTGGCGGTCTGGGGTAAAATGCACCCCAGAAAAAAGTAGAGGACGATTGCGTCCATTTGTTTTTTAAAAACACACACTATAAGTATGCTATGTCGCGATGACACGATTCACGCGATCAAATTTTCATGTTATGATTTAACCTACTGTAACGGCGCATCTAACATTACACTGGATGCGAGCGATGCGATCATGCGACGCGACAAAGACAATAGAACCTGTTAAGAACCTCGTCACGTTGCATCGCTTTTGTCGCGTTGTGCTGCTTGGGTCCAGAGTAGAATTATCCCTTTTCAAGTCCAACTTTTAAGAATTAAGATAAAAGTTATTGTTCAAGTGTAGTGTAAGTGAAATATTGTCCATAAAATATCTTTATTTCATAAAAAGTATATTTTATTTCATCAGAAAATATAGATGTCCACAGTGGTCTCAAAGGCCCAAGTTATTTTTCAAATTTGAGTATGATATCACAAAATAGGTTATTGTAAGCTATCATGGCATGTTCCCAAAATTGCAACTAGGGTGCTCTAAAACACCAATTGGTATTCTATTTAGAATTTATTATATGAACATTAATGTACTTACTTTGTACATTATGTACAGAATTTGTTTAGCCGTTGAGGGTCACATCACCTGACAGCTGCCCCCCCACACACACACACTTTTAAAATGCCTGCTACGCCCCTGCTTGAGGGTGAGTATATTATGAGGTAATAACCTTTAATGAATCAAACATCAAAAAACAAACACACATCTGGGTTCAAAACAGTGAAGTGGTCCTCAGATGCCATGTTTGTTACAGCAGCATTTCAGAGAAATTATGTTGTGGAAAAGCTTCTGACTGAATGAACCAAATATATAGCCTATGCGAGTACTTTTTTACATAAAGTACTACATAAACATGCTTAAATAATCTGACAAAAATTGCTATCTCAAATCGATTAATTAGCAAAAGTTATTACTCCACCACCTGAGCGTGACATCATTAAAACAGTCCTATATTGTTGATCCAACATAGTTCAGTTGACAGAGATGTGACCATGTTACTACAGTTTTGGGAAACAGATGCATCTAGCTAATTAATTTATTCAATGATGCATTGTACTATGGTGGTTAAGCAGCAAGTTTTATGAGAAACACACCCCAGTTCAGCAGTACTGTAAACTGATCCAGCCTCTGTGCAACAAAAAGCGCTATAGGAAATTATATGTGCCTAATGTTATAAGATTTTACAACACATCTGCTATTTGCAGAATCATACATATTTCATAATACCTATCACAGGAAAACAAATTACTAACTTAAATTGTCAACTATTATGCTTTTATCCATATATAGTCACATAAAGCAATACTAGCTATACACCGATACTACATTTCTTTGCCGATATCAATAGCCAATTATTCAGAATGACATCTGCTGATGCCTATGCCAATAGTTTGATCTCTTCCAACTAATCTATACAGGGAACCCTCTCGTTTGGTACATTACTATAACATTAAAATTAAACAACAGAACGCATACTATTAAAATCAACTCCTATTTATTTTCAGATATAATAATCACACTCAAATGAAAACTGAAAAGTCTGTATACAACCCAGTTATGCAAATCTTACCCCAAGGGTCAAATTTTTACTCCACAAATCTAAAAACATTGATGTGTCCACAAATTGCTCATTAACAAATAGACACAAACACCTTTGAAATTAATAATACAATGTCATAGATCACCATTTTGCACAGGGTCATCTTGACCTGGGGGCATTTTAACCCATTTATAGTAAACAGTAAATAAGCTCCTCACCAATGCTTTTCATAGCTAAGTAATGAACTGTGAACACTGGATTATGGCTGATTGATAAAGACAAATATAACCTGCGTTAACTCCCCTTTTATTAATTAAATAATACATTTTATTATTTGTTTTTTTTATTTTAAAGTGAGATTGTGCTAATACGTTATGACAACTCTGGCCCTGATCATATGCTGTCATCTGATCATGTACAACTCTGGCCCTGATCAATAACGTGATACACTGGTGCATCCCTAATACAACAATGGGGGAGACCAGGTATGGTTGTAACACTTTTTGCTTCATTATCTGTAACTCACTGGATTTTTGAGCTAAAGTGCTCAAACTTCTATACAAAGTTTCCACATGTGTTTACTACAAAAGGCACCAATTGAAACCTCTTCAAGAATATAATAGCATACGATGTAAAATTAATGGTATGCCTTTGTTACACAACTGGGGTAGGTTTTAACACATGCTGGGGTGAGCTGTAACAAGGTGCTATACAAATATAATTGATTCTGCCCAGTCAATAAACTCTGGTTTGTCCTAAACATGTATTACAAACTGTCCAATACCATTTGATTTACTCACCAAAACCAATTTTTAGTCACATTTGGTGCTTGGAGAGTGTCAGTTTTGGATCCTGAGTAGATCTATTGTGTGCATGTGAAAAGGGATTTTTGAATGTACCCCTCTGCAGGGATAGGGAGTTTACTTTCAAACTTTTCCCTCACTGCTGATTACCGTGTGTGTGTGTGTGTGTGTGTGTAAGTCATTATTAGCACGATTCATCTCCTATCTTCTCTTTTAAGAAGTCTCTCCTGCTAGTATTTGACAGTCTGTCTCTCCTCAGATGGACCTCTCATCAACCTCACACTCAACATTCACGAATGCTCTTGTGCAGGACAACCCACAATCACTCTGCAGTTTAGTGCTCTTAAGGCTCTCAAACACTTCAGTGTTGTTCTTTGACTACTGTTTACAAATCTCTCCTAATTCCAGCCGAGTCGCCACCAGGGGCGTGTCTAGAGCATTTTAAATGGGGGGGCCAGTCGGGGGCACTGGCTCACTGGGGGGGTTGTGTTTGCGGAATGATGTATGTTAAAAGCACACGTCCAGTTTTGTGTGAGTGAAGTAAATCCGCTTGGGAGTGGAGAGATTCGTCCTCGCGCACATGGATCGCGTAACATTATGCGCTCTCGACATTGTCATTAAGATCACACTATAGAAACCGACTAAAATTAGAAATTTACTAAAAACAAGCCTATGGCAATACATCTCGTAGGGGGGGCACCTGGGGTGGCCAGCCAAATTTCAGGGGGGGCCGGTGCCCCCCTGGCCACCACGTAGACACGCCCCTGGTCACCACACACAAGCACAGGAAAGATTTGTTTCAGCCTCACAGTTGGATAAACAACAAACAAACAGGATGAACAAACAACCAGAAAAGAGAGCAAGAGAGAGACAGACACAGACCACATATAATGTTTAGAATCATCTAAATCAGGGGTGCCCAAACTCAGTCCTGGAGGGCCGATGTCCTGCAGAGTTTAGATCCAACCCCAATTAGACACACCTGAACCAGCTAATCAAGCTCTTACTATGCATACTAGAAACTTCCCGGCAGGTGTGTTGAGGCAAGTTGGAGCTAAACTCTGCAGGACACCGGCCCTCCAGGACCGAGTTTGGGCACCCCTGATCTAAATCAAGAGCAGGGTTGGGGAGTAACTAGTTACATGTAATTTAATAATAATTAATAAAAGTTTATGCATTTAGCAGACGCTTTTATCCAAAGCGACTTACAGTGCATTCAGGTTATACATTTTTTACCAGTATGTGTGTTCCCTGGGAAACGAACCCACGACCTTTTGCGCTGCTAACGCAATGCTCTACCACTGAGCCACAGGAACAACATGTAACTGAATTATGTAATTTAATTACAAAATAAATATAATAGTAAACAGTTACAGTTACTGAGAAAAAAAAATGTGTAATTAAATTACAGTTCCCTTTCAGTCGGTCACTCTCGACGTCACATTGGTGATGACCAACGAATTGGAATCCTCGTCGGCAGTGACGTCTCCGTTCCCTCCTTCAGGGAATGAGGGTTACATACGTAACCGAGACGTTACTTATTAAAATGTTAACGATTACAAAGGGGGATCATCTGAACACTGAATGAAGCAAACATCATAATTTTTCATACACACACACAGATTGAATTGATTTATTTCATAAATTGCAGTGACTGCTCTAAAATACGAGACACCAATGTCTCAGGAGTTTAGTACAGAGCATAGGACACATGCTTATTCGATAAATTTTATTTCCTATTTGGGTTTATGTATATGCTTTATTTTTTAAGATTTTTTTCCAAGGCATTGTTAGATTCTAGTGTTTCCTGTCATAGCTATACAAATATTTGATTTAAAAAACAGTATAATCTATTAAACTATTTCTTGTTATGATTTTAAATCTGTATTTAACCTCAGAATGATCTCAGAGTAAGTCTGATTTTGAGGTGGCTGTGCTTTTAAATTAAATTATTATCATCTTAATTCAAGCAATGGAAGATTTTGAAAATCTGACAGTAATTACAACCCCAATTCCAGAAAAGTTGGGATGTTTTGTGAAATGCCATAAAATCAATAATATGTTATTTGTTCATTCTGTTTAACCTTTTTTTTTATTGACTAAATACACAAAAAAAAGTCCAATGTTTTCACTGGCCGACTTAAATTTATTTTGTAAATATAAACCAATTTTGATTTTGATGGCTGCAACACACTCCAAAAAAGTTGGGACAGCGGCATGTTTAATGCTGTGTCACATCAACTTTTCTTTTAATTACAGTGTTTAATTAATTGGGAATTGAGGATACTAATTGGTAGTAACTGATTAATTACTAATCGTAATCTCTTCAAAACTTTAAATTCTCTCCTCTGTCCCCCTCCACCACCTCCTACAACTTCTATAACAGCTGATGATTTCGCCACATTCTTCACAGACAAAACCAGAACAATCAGTAGTCAATTCTCAGCCCCACACACACAGGACTTCAAACCAACCACACC
>NW_015540899.1:641742-658747 GCF_001515605.1 Sinocyclocheilus anshuiensis
CGCTTTATGTATCCCCCAATTGTAAGTCGCTTTGGATAAAAGCGTCTGCAAAATGACTAAATGTAAATGTAAAGTTTTGCAAGCAAAATTTCCATCCAATCTTACTTGATTAAAGATGCTCAGCAGACTGTGATCGTCGTTGTCTGATTCTCTTTTTCATGACATACAGGTGCATCTCAATAAATTAGAATGTCATGGAAAAGTAATGGGAGACATAATTGGACTGCAGGCAGGCCAGTCTATCACATTCACTCTGTGTCTACGAAACCATGCTGTTGTGACATATGCAGAATGAGACCTGCCATTGTTTTGATCTAATAATCATGGACTTCCCATGAAATATGTGATTTTGATGGCAGTATATGTCTCTGTACAATTTCAATATATGCCTCCACGTCAATGGTACCTTCGCACATATTCCAGTTACTCATACCGTTTGCTCTGCTGCACCCCCATACTATGACAGATGTTTGCTTTTGCATCTTTCGCTGGTAAAAGTCTGGATGGTCCCTTTGGTCTTTTGGACTAAGAACTCGATGTCCATTTTTCTCAGAAACCAGTTGAAATGTGGACTCATCTGACCACAGCACACGTTTCCATTGACTATCTGAGATGAGCTCGGGCCCAGAGAACCCGGCACCAGCACTGCATAGAATTGGTGTATAGTTTTCTCCTAGAGTAAAAGAGATTTAAGTTGCATTTATTGATGCAGTGGCAGACTGTTAAGTGACAGTGGTTTTCCGAAGTACTCCTGAGCCCATGTGGCTATATTTAACACTGCAGCGTGACGGCTCACACACATTCAACTGAGGTTCCCTGCCTTTTCTCTGGATTCCCTGAATCTTTTCACAATATTATGTATGGTAGCTGGTAAAATACGTAATTTTATGTGATTTTTCTTTTTTTTTCATTGAGAAATGTGGTTTTTATTTGTTTAACACTTCTCTCATGAAATTTGGCACAACGTGATGAGCCATAATCCAGCTTTGTTTACAAAGACTGCGATGCTCATTTTATACCCAAACATGACACCCTCACCTATTACCAATTCACCTGTTTACTGTGAACTGTTTCAAAACAGTTTAATTTGGAGATTGTATAACCTTTTCACTTTTATTTTGCCTCTGTCCCAACTTTTTTGGAGTGTGTTGCAGCCATCAAAATCAACATTTGTTTATATTTACAAAATATATTTGTTGGTCAGTAAAAACTATTGACATCTTTTCCAAATTAAATAAAAGTGAAAGAGAATGAACAAATCACAGATTCTTGATTTTATTGCATTTTACAAAACTTCCCAACTTTTCTGGAATTGGGGCTGTGGTGTTGAGACTACTGTAAGGTTAACCTTTCCTGTTTTAAATGTTTGAAAATGACTAACAGTTGAAAACATTAGAAATTTAGAAAAGTAATCAAAAAGTAATCAAATGTAATCAGTTACATTAACAAAGTAATTGACATAGTTACACTACATATTACATTTTAAATGAGGTAACTTGTAATCTTTAACCCATTACTGATCAACTTTCCCAACACTGATCAAGAGATGGAGTAAACACATTCTGGCAATGGTTGTGCATGTAATGTGTGTGTTTTCCTTCAGTAATCAGGATTAGTCTGTAAGTAATTCTGTTCAGCTTTATTTAAAAACGTTACTTTAAAAGTAAAACTTTTAACTTTACTTTTGCAAAAAAAATGGGGAGAGAGAATGTGGAGTAATTCAAATTTCACGTTAATTTAAAACTGCTCTCATTGCATTTGTCTTCTGCAAGTGAAACCTTCGTCTGAACAAACACACACAAACATTCTCTTCGTGTTTTCTAATTTTTTTATTTTTTTATTTTGTGGCTACATTTTTTTTTAGCAATATTATTTATTTATCATTATATGCAGTAACAGTTTGCTGATAATGACTGATATATTTAATGCATTAGAAATAATTTACAGAAGACCAATGAATTGTTGAAAAATAATGCACTTCTTTCAAGGTGAGAGAGAGAATTTATGTGTAAAATATGACTTGCATATGTCTTGCATCTAGCAGGGTTACACAAAAATAATGTTCTGTATGTGGTTGTGAGGAAGCATGCTTTTCATATCTAAAAATAATTTTGGCAATATTTGTGATTTTGCTAGGTTGTATGGCTGTTAGAAATAACTAAATGTAATGCCAACAAGATCTGAAACTACGTCACAGCTGTGCAAAGAAAAACAAATCAACACCTTAAACCATGTCTGATAGAAATGGTTGTCGAAAACGTGTTATATCCTAATTATTTAACTTACATATCTAATGTACCTGTAATCAAAATGTTGTTTTACATATGTTAAATCAATATTATATTTTATAAATAAAATCAATCAATCAATCAATCAATCAATATGTTTTTATCAAATAATATGCCCATGCATTTATTATTATTATTATTAATAATGTTTTTTTTTTATTTGTCTTTCTTTATTTTTTTCCCCCCAAGGATAAAATGTCAAATGTATATGAATGAATAAGGGAAAGTGTATGTTTCTGGTGTTTTTTTTTTTCCCTTCCCATTTTTCAAATTTTTACATTTAGTTATATTATTATTATTATTATTAATTAAAGTTATTATGTTAAAAGTTTTAAACATGCAGCTCATACATCCATAATAATTGATTTTGGTGTGAATTGAACATTTCACTTAGATCTTAAAATATAATAATTATAAATACAATTTTTAAACATTAGATGCAGCTCATATTAATTGAGAGGCTACATGCATAATCATTCTAAAGTAATTTGCCAGATGCACTTTAATTAGTTGTAAAAATGATTTAAAAGAAGTATAGCAACTAAAGTTCCACATGTAAAGGGAAACACATCAAGGTCAATCCAAATGCATAAACGTGAAATAAATTTAATACATGTAAATCTTTATCAGATTTGAAAAAAAAAAATAGTAGTGCAAATAGAGAGACAGTAACAATAAAAATAATTAATAAGTAATCAAACAAAAACAAATGAAGGTCCCTGATGCCAAACAGTAGATTTTTTTTTTCTGTAATGGATGGAGGTGTTATGTAGCTGTTCCTCTCGTGTCTCTAGAAATGTGTGCTTGTGTTTGTCAGCACTGTAAGTGACTGCTGCTGGTTTCCGCTGCTACATTAATGTGACAATCTGCAGTCATAAGTGTTATTAACGGTTAGCGCTGAAAGTGCTTCTGTCAGTGACTTGCGTATATGTGGTCAACACTGTCTCTTCTGGGCTGTTTGTCAATTCTCATGTCTAATTTACACTTCACAGTGCCATACAGTACAGTAAATGAAGGGTAATTCTGTGTTTTTATTTATTTATTTAAGTGTTTATATAGTTTTCCTTCTATGTTTTCGCAAACACAGTTTTTGCTCTTGGTGTGAATTGTACATTTTACTTAGATCTTAGTTGTTAATTTAGTTCTTGATGAAAATAAAATTACAGATTATAAATTATGTACAATATAATTGTTAGGTAACACTTTACAATAAGGTTCATTAGTTAACATTAGTTAACTACTTTTAATGTTAATTTCAATTACTTTTTAATGTTAATTTCAACATTTACTAATGCATTATTAAAATCAAATGTTGTGCTTGTTAACATTAGTTAATGCACTGTGAACTAACAATGAACGACTGTATTTTCATTAACAAACATTAACAAAGATTAATAAATACTGTAATAAATGTATTGTTCATTGTTTGTTCATGTTAGTTAATACATTGACTAACATTAACTAATGGAACCTTATTGTAAAGTGTTACCAATTGTTAAAACTGTTCAAAGTTCATTTAGATACATCTGAAGGTAGACTATTATGAAATTGATCACTTTTACATTCTAATAGTTACATACGGCAGGTTAACATCACTTTACTAATTAAATGTTTTGTTTTGTTTTTTCTCCCGTCTTTGTATACTGTTACTATTGGGTCACAAAATGTAGAGAAAACGCAGGAGGATGTTATGCTTCTCTACATTTTCTGTACAATCATGTCACAACCACCCATACTGTATATCTAGAGAACTAAGGTAACCATTTTTTGCTAATAGTTTAAATATTTGAGGAATAGGATTTGTTGCAACTTCATATTAAATGGTGCATTTTCATGTACTTCAGTGTGAATGTGTGCGCACAAATGGCCTTGGCAACAGTATACATATGCAGTGTGTGTGTGTTCTGTAAATAGCCGAGTCTGAGTGGCTGTCCACTGTGAGAGTCTATTTTAGCTGTGCGCAGGAAAACAGGCCACTGCATCTCAGCAGTCTAAATTGAACACTCTCTTGCCAAATAAATGAACTATATTAATCCACTGTTCATGCAGACGCACACACAGTTCTAAACACACACACACACACACACACACACACACACACACACTCACACACGTATGCTAGTGTATGACAGTACAGGTTTAACAGATATATTTCCTGTATCTCCTCTATAATGTCACTTTACCCATGACAGGTAAAACCGATAACTTCGGCTGTAATTTTTTCCTTGCAGTTTTTTGCAGAATTATGTTCCTGGAGCTGTCCATGTGGCCTCCTGCTGGGAATCTAGCAGCTTGCCTTGTCTTGTTCTGTACATGCATTTTACCTGAACATCACCATGTCATAGCATCTAATTATATAAATAATCATTCTAGAAAATTCTGATTGATCCTGCTTCAATTTAAAAAAAAAAAATAAAATAATACAGTTTTACTTTCTGGATAATGTTTGCTTAAAAACAGTGGAAGTGATTAAAGTTTTGCTGGCTATAAGCCTGATTTCTGACAACATATTTTCGCAAATGACATTTAACTATAAATATTTCATTATGTTATAGTGTGTGTTTGACCAGTATATTTAGGATTTTCCTAGCTATTAATGCATACATTTGTATTTGAAAGGCACATTTACCCATGACATTTGCTTGAAATTTGAGCACCCTGTCACTTCCTGTTCTTCATCCTCTCCTTTCATCCTCTGTGTTATTAATTTGTTGTTTGAAATATTCAGCTTAATAACTCACTTCATGCCTACAGTTTATTTGAGCATAATCACTGTCACCCATATCTGGTAGGACATGCTGCATTGCTTGCTGTTTTGGGTGAGCTGACGTGTGGCATGCACTTAATGGCTATTCAAAAATAAAAAGATTTTTTACATGACTCCCGGCTTCATAGTATATTTGAGCAGTAGACAAATTTGCCTGGTTCTGTGCCTGTAATTACATTCTAAGCCATGTGTTTTTACAGCCTGCTTAACAGAGGGAAATTATCTCCTCAAAACCAACCACAATTAATGGAGACACTTTGCTGGTATACTTGTGCAAAAACATTGTAATGGCATTTAGCAGAAAATTGCCTCTTTTTGAAATATAAGAGAGAAGATTAGGGAAAGCTCATGCCTCACTGAGTCATTCTAAGTGGCTCATTAATTTTACCCAGAGATAAAGATAGCTATCTACGTGTGTCGGGGATCTAGATCTTTTTGTAATTACAATATAGTCTCAGCTTCAGATGGCACACCCATGACCTGCCCACAATCCAGACACTGACTGTCTGAAGTATACTGCATTCAAAAATGGCAAGGACTGACAGTCATCACTTTCAATCTGATTGGCTGACTTTACTCAACTTGTCGTAATCAGCCCGCCAGGAAACAGTCATTTTTTAGAAGGTACCGGGTAGATACAATAAATACTTTTGATGAAGAACTATTAATTGGATTTGCCAAGGTTTTCAAGGTTAGGGGGATTACATATTTGAAAGATTTACACAGTCTTCGTACGCTTACAGTATATCTGTTAGCATAATTGTATATTTCATTTTAATCTGTACTCATTTCTATTTGATGGACAGCATTTCTGACCATAGAGTCTGCACTTTTCTTCTTTTTTTTTTCTTTCTCCCACATAATACCACAACTGAGGTGAGACCCTCGAGCAAGGCACTGAACTGCTCCCCAGGCGGCGCAGCAAAAATGGCTGCCCACTGCTCCAGGTGTGTGTGTGTGTTCACTACTCACTGCTGTGGGTGTGCACTTGGATGGGTTAAATGCAGAGTACAAATTCCATGTTTGGGACACCATACTTGGCTTCATGTCACGTCACGTTACATGTTGGTCAGATGTTTTTTTTTTTCTCTTCCATTCAAAGCTACCACATTTTTTGACAAAATAAATGGCAAAACTGCTAAATGTACATGTAAGATGATCATGCATGGCTATGTAATATGCTATAATGAAATCAGATGTTGCAATTTAAAAACAAAAATGTTTTTGAGAAATAACAAACTATAAAGTCTTTATTTAATATGACATGTGCAAAGTTAAAGAAACTTAAATAGACTCACATTCACAAAGTATTTGGGTCCATAATTCAGTCAGTTTGGGCTCTTTTAGCTGCATGAATGTAAGTATGCATGTTTTATCCAGATTAAAAATTGCTCCAGGCCACCCCAAATGAAGGTAACTTCACAATAGTCTGCTGTAGAGTGAAACCTTTGAAGTATTCACAAATGCATTTTGTGACAAATAATGTTTGTGTTGTAAAAACTACAAAAATTAGCACATTAGAACAAGCAGTTCAATTTGATCCCAATGAGCCACCATAGATTTGTGCAGTTTCTCATGCGAATCAGGCTTTTGGCAGGCATGGCTCTACTATTAGTGAGCACTAACAATTTTATTATTAGAAAAGAAATGGTGTGTCACACAACTCAAGTATTATGGCATTAGCACCATTTGAGTTTGACAGCTGGAAGGATAAACTTTCACTTTTTTGCAGTTTATGGACAGTGAACTGCAGACTCTAAAAGGCGTTTGAGTACTCGCAGCCCTTGATGTTAATTTAGAGCCGCAGACTTACACACGTCTCCTGTCTGCAGAGGTTAATTTCTACAGCATCTGCAACATTTTTGTGAATTTTATTTAGAATTTTTTTATTTTTTAAAAGGAAGTGTTTTGACACATTGTTAGAGGCTAGACAGCTCTACACTCATGTGGCATGTTGATTTCATGGGTGCCGTTAAAAAGGAAACCACCAAAGCTCTTCTGAATGGTCACATTGCCTTTTGATTTCATCGTCTTTTTCAGGCATTTCAAGCGCATTCAAATCTTTGTGTCCAAACCCACATTCTGGATTATAATCGGCTGTTAAGACAAAACTCCAGCAGCAAAACCACAACAAATGATCATTTACTTCCCACAGAAATTGTCATCTGTTGTGGACTGCAATCTCTCAATCTTGAAAGCAATGTTAAAGTAATAAAATACATTTACAAAAACAGAAAGGGAAAAATCATGGCCTATCCCTGCTATTAAAAACTTTGTGGTGTCAAATTAACTTGCAAACTAACTACAACTACAAACTAACCAACTCAAAATTTGAGTTTTATGGCTTTTAGTTCATGTCTGTTAGCTTTGATGCAATCTGTATGCTAGTGCAGGGCTCAAATTAACAATTTATTAGAAAGCAGCATATAAAACAGGTATGCATATTTAAATTCGACAGTCTTTATTTTTATTTTTTATTCTTTTATCTTTGCAAAATTCTGATTTTTGTCCAATAACATTATAGAATGAGAAAATATTCCCCTGATGCCATATGGCTCTTTAGATATGTCCCAATCCACAACTTTCTATTTTAAGAGGAAATGTGTCAACACAAGAAAGAAAACTGCGCTCATCAAGCAACTCCATGGAGTCTTTTGTAATTTTCTATTTTCAGAGTTTCAGAGTTATTTAAGATGGTGTAGTTTGACACTTAATACTATTCTGGTATGAATCATTGTTTTACCGTTATGAATGTTGTTGACCCAGAATAGATATAACAGAGTTTAGAAGTGTGTCTTTTCATAGGTCAGGGCATGAATGAGCAAGTGATGTTTTTACCATTTCAAGGAGACGTTTTCATACGCATGTGTGGAACGTGTAGCACTCATCACTGAGTTGGACTTGGGTCTCAAGCCGTCTGAGTGGGTGGAAGAGGAAATCCAAGAGCACTCAACAGCCTACGATGCAATAGTTTAAAAAACCCACCGGTGTGCGTCACACTTCAAGACATTTTCCAGACTGCTCCGAATGATGAGCTTTGTCCAAGAACAATCATTTTTAACAGTCTTCTCTTTTACTTGCTGTTAGAGATCTAGTAATGATTTAAGAGTTGTTCTATCTATCTGACTACAAAGAAACACTTTATATACTGTGAAATGTATGTGTGAAATGAAAGTGTTAATGTATTGCTATGTTCGTTTTCACTCTTTTACATCCTCTTCTCAACTACAAACTTTAAAGTCAGCATGATATATCATTCTCATTCCATTGTATTCCTTTAATGCAACATCATCTGATTAAAACAGGCAGGACATTTTGTCCATTTTACACAATAATAGAACAAGTATAAATATAGAAATAAGTATGCACATGGGTCTCTTTTAGATATCCCATTAAAATGCTTTTTAACAGTTTGATATAATGTATTGAAAGATAAAACACAATTTCCAAGTGTTCACAGGACTTTGTTTAAACAGATAACATGCTAGCATCAACCTCCACCATGAGTCCAATCTAGAAGTTATTTTGTTGTTTCCAAGAGTCTAATAAGAACCCTCAGTCCAGAGAAACACCTCCAGATATGAACCAGTTTACTGCAGACTGTGCAGAAAACACCACTCCCCTGTGGGGATCTTCTTTTCACAGAGAAAATTAATATTCCATTCCTCCCAACCCCCTCGACTCCAATCATGCTCAAAGCAGGAAGACTATATGATGTCTCTTCATATCTGCATAGGTTCAAAATAAAATAAAACAAAACAAAATGAAATGAAAAAGCATCAAAAAATCATATAAACTGGTAGAGCATAATTCTAGCAAGGACAAGGTCATGTGTTCCATTCACTGAAAAGACACATGCTGATAGACTGCATATGCTTAGGGGCAGTCGTGGCCTGATGGTTAGAGAGTCGGACTTGTAACCCAAAGGTTGCTTGTTAGATTCTTGATACCGGCAGGGATTGTAGGTGGGGGGAGTGAACGACTAGTGCTCTCTTTCACCTTCAATACCACGACTGAGGTGAGATCCTTGAGCAAGGCACTGAACCCCCAACTGCTCCCCGGGCGCTGCAGCAAATGGTGTGTGTTCACTACTCACTACTGTGTGTGTGCACTTGGATAGGTTAAATGCAGAGCACAAATTCAGAGTATGGGACACTTTACTTGGCTACATTTCATGCTACAGATGCTCTCGTATTCCCAAAATATATGTAAACCTTTCTGACTGTGCAAGCTTGATTTTCACACTTGATTTCAGAAGGAAACCTCAATGAAAAACCTGCTTGTCTAATCATGATACTGGCACCATTTTTCTGAGAACGGGTCACAGGTCTTTGATTAAATCAGAATCTCTTTGGTTAAGAGATTCTGTCCTGAAGACCACAGATCAAACTGATAACTGGTGATTACCACAGTAGCACACTCATAGTAAACAGATAAACCGACCACCTTTGAGACATCACAGTAAAGAGCTACCGCAGTGTTTGTCTGCAAGGCCTGTCAGAGCAGCCTTGGAACTCAAAATCATGACAAATTGAAAAAAAATAATTAAATAAAAAACTGATATACAAGAACCATATTATGCCTCTTTAACCATATTTCTGCTGGTTCCTCAAAGAATACAGAAAGGCCTTACTTTTCATCTGCTAAAGGGCTCATATGATGCAAATTACATTTTTTTCTTTCTCTTTGAAGTGTTACAAGCTCTTGGTGCATAAAGAAGATCTGTAAAGTTGCAAAGACTAAAGTCTCAAATCCAAAGAGATATTCTTTATAAAAGTTAAGAGTCAACCATGCAACCCTAAAACGTCTCATGCTAACACGCCCCCACATGTCTACGTCACGATGTGGGAAGTTTTACATAACGCCGCCCAAATGTTCATGCAAAGAAAGAAGGCGTAACTTTTATTCTCGCTGTAGTATTGTTGCCGCAGCCGCCATGCCGTGGAGACACTGTGTTTCGTTGTGAAAGCGAAACTACTTTGTTTGGCCTTCCAAAAGAGGACGATATCCGCTTCGTCATGCCTAGAGCTGATCCGTGCTGGAAATACATCAACTTTGCGCGGTGGATCGCCGGATCGGCTGTCCAGCCCGGGGTCGTCACATGTGGTTGCCGCAAGCCCACCTGGCCACTCCTTCGTCGAATCCGCCGGCCGCGCCGTTTTCAAGCTCACCAGCCTCCTCTCACTCAGCCGGCCGGCCGTTCCTCACTCTAGGCCACCGCCGTGTGTGACGCTGTGTGTTTTGTTGTGAAAGCGAAACTACTTTGTTTGGCCTTCCAAAAGAGGACACGCGGGGCATAGAGGAGAAACAATAATGTACAGTATGTGGAAAATAATGTGTTTTTTGAACCTTAAACCGCATAAACACATTTCATTACACCAAATACACAAAATAATGTTATTTTTAGCAACATCATATGACCCCTTAAACAGATGGTAATATCATATATTTGATTGCAGCATGGTAGCACTGTCACCTCACGGTGACGGTCCCCAGTTTCCAGCTGAGCCAAGAGGACGTGTTGAGTTGTTTCCCCTGTGTTGGCGTGGGTTTCCTCTGCTCCAACAATTACAAGAGACAATTAAATGCCCTTATGTCTGAGTTAGTGTGTGAATGCGTGAGTGTTTGTGTAGCCCTGTGATTGACTGGCAATCCGCTCACGAGTGTTTCCCTGCCTGTCCCAGGATGCTGGGATAGGCTCCAACATCACCATGACCCTACGTAGGACAATAACTTTAGACTTATATTCCTCACAAACAGTAGAAACTCTGACATCATGCAATGTTTAATGCACTTCACATTGTTGATAACAAAGAATGGGATAATTTCTATTTTTATTCTATATCAATATGGAATAAGTTAGATCAAAAGTAATCTAAATGTATTCAAAATGAAATGAGATTATATTGACTAAAATTTTTGTTGTGCAGTTTGTATTCAGTAATCCACTACAGTCTGCATGTAATCTACCCAACACTGTGTAACAAAGTAATCTAACTACATAGTACTTGTTCAGTACCATAGTCTACTATAACACATAACAGTATAAGTTCAGAACAGAATTCTCATCTTGAAGTACATGCATTTGTACTTAAGCAAATCTGTGAGCGTGCGTCTTCAATAGTAATTGGGCCTTGTTTTGTATGGCGCTTGTACGTTTTATAGCAGGATGCTTATTATTATTATTATTATTATTATTATTATATATATTTAGAGTGTGCTTAGCTTTAATAATAGCCTCCAAATACACAAACACTTCAGTTCCAGAAAGCATGGGGTTCAATGAAGAGCCAATAGCTGCCTTACCAATAACATTTGCTGTGGGTTCCTTTTCCTCTTGCTTTGAATTTGATGTGTCAACTGAAATGTGTCCCTGTGATGTTGAAAGCAAATCAGGTATGAGAGGGCAGAAGGGATTTTTCAGACATTCAATATCAAGAACAGTTAACACACACTTCAAAGATTTTACAATTCCTTTGTGTCTTTTTATATTTCTTTCAGTTTTGCTTACGAGGTCAGGGTGAACCTTTACCTTCTCTCATTTTCTCTCTGTCACTCTCTTTCAAACAACACATTCTTATGGACTTGAATGTATGGTTTACATTCGGGATGAAATATATTCGTTTTTTTATTTTTATTTTTTTTTATTTTGTTACTGACCAATAACATAAAACAATAGTTTTTAGATTATGTGTCCATACCCATATTTGGTTTGTTGATTAATTATGTTGACACGTTAATTTGGTGATTAATTATGGGGAAAAAAACAGCATGCTAAAATGATTAATGCCCCGCTCTAGATTGTTTGCAGTTGCATACATGATATCATATTGCATAGTTTAGCAATATTACACTAGCAAGTGTATTGTTTTTATTTTATCTATTTGCACAATTGCAAAGAAATAGGTTGTATGAATGACTGAATGACTCACTCATTAACCATCTGGTTGTGTTCTGATTCATGTAACACTCGTGGTGTTCCCGGTCAAAAATGACCGGCCTCCAAACAATTGCTTATAAATCTCTCATTATGCTATATTATCACCAAATATTGGATTCAATATTTTTGTCAACTTGTTTTCTTTCATTTAGTACTGGTTTTGTGTTTCAATAGGGCCTTTTGCACCGCTTTAGTTCCAGAACTAAATGGACAGTACTAAAGTACTGGGACGATTTTGCGCGAACTATTTCCCAGTACCATTTAAAGGGTTGCATTCGCACCGACAGTGTGTACTAGGAACCGGTCGACAGTGACGTCATTTGTGCGCGGCGTTCAACAACGGAAACAAAGAAAAACAACGTTAACAGGAGGATAGAGGACGCTGTGGTCGGAGCTGTGTTTTTGTTGTGTCTCGTGGGTTTCACAATAACGGACATGGAATGTCGACGTATACGTAAAGCAATTGAAAGAACGGAAAGGAGGACTAAGAATCTCCAACTCGTAGGCCTCATTTATCTGAGAGTAGGCACCTCATTTTTTGAGTGAAAAAAAAGCATTTTTAAAAAATAATTTTCACAATATGAGATAGAAAAATTGCACCGTTTATCACACTAGTGTGCTTTAATGTTTAATCAGGAAGTTTGCTTGGAAATACTTTTATTTTGTAAAAGATAATGGCACAAAGTCACACTTGTGGTGTTCCACATCGATTGAAAGTGAATGGGGAAGAATGAAAGTAAGAGAAACAACTAGTGTTTAGGAGCATGTTGATTATAGTCACATTTGTACATGTGTGCTTGCAAAAATAAAGGCCTTGGACCTGTACATGTGTGTATGCATGCATACTCACGCTACCACAACATTTGAGATCGAATGTTGGTGATCAAGAGTATCTTCTAGAGGAAAATTGATATCAATTAGTTTTAATCGATCAAGTGAGATCAATTACCACACACACACACACACATATTCATGTATACAAACTATTGCGAGTATTACATGCTCTCTATTTCGTCCTACCCTAAACGGCATCTAATATCATTTCATCAATCTGACATTAAAACTCTATATCTCTCTCTATCTCACACACACACACAAACACACACGCTCAAACTGTCTTGTCTTTACTCTGCTTTAAAATAATCTTTCTTTCATCTACATTCTTTTATCACCTTTTCTAGGAAAATATTCTGAGGTTTTGAGACTTTCATGTTCTAATAATGCTATGGAGGCCTGTTTCTGCCACTGAATAAAAAATAATAATAAAACAAGGTAATTGAGACTTTTTATCTCACAATTCTAACTTTTTTTCTTGCAATTGCGACTATCTTGCAGTTATTATTTTTTCTCGCAATTGCGAGTTTATATCTCACAAATTATTTTTTTCTCACAATTGCGAGTAGTACACTCGACCCTCTAACACTAGCAGTTTCTATTCTGTTTCTATTCTATTTACTTGTTTTATTTTTATTTATTAAAAATATATATTAATTAGTAATTATATACATAATTATTCTATACTAATAATAATAATAAAACTTGACCCTCTAACGTTATCTATTCTATTTCTTTTCTATCTATTTTTTTATTTATTTACTAGTATTAAAAAAGGCCTTGCTACATGTACTGCGTGAGATTCTCTGGGACGTCACAGCATTTTGTAACAACACATATTGTTGCTCTTTTGTTGATTTGTTTGCTTCAATTGTCCTTATTTGTAAATCGCTTTGGATAAAAGCATCTGCTGAATGATTAAATAATACTACTAATAATAATAATATCTCATTACATATAAATTACATTAAAAAAATCAGAATCACTTGACAGCCTAGGGCTGTCAAGCCATATCAGTTTTTAGTTAATTTATATGCAATATGAAATGTTTATTTTTTTATTTTTATTAAACTATATTTTATATATTTGCTTTAAAGGGGTCATATGATGTTGCTAAAAAGAACATTATTTTGTGTATTTGGTGTAATGAAATGTGTTTATGCAGTTTAAGGTTAAAAAAACACATTATTTTCCACATACTGTACATTATTATTTCTCCTCTATGCCCCACCTTTCTGAAACACGTCGATTTTTACAAAGCTCATCGGTCTGAAAAGCGAGGTGTGCTCTGATTGGCCAGCTATCCAGTCCGTTGTAGGCATGGTTGACTTAAATTTTATAAAGAATATCTCTTTGGATTTGAGACTTTAGTCTTTGCAACTTTACAGATCTTCTTTATGCACCAAGAGCTTGTAACACTTCAAAGAGAAAGGACAAATTTAAATTGCATTATATGACCCCTTTAAAATATGATATATAGTTTTGCACTTGGTGTGAATAACTGTGATTCACTTCACACTGCCTTTTTTTCTCAAGTTTGATGTGAATAGATTCACATTTTGTAATCTGCCTTTTTGCTTTGCTTACACATTAATAGTTTGCAATCAATTAATTAATTCATTTATTTATTTATTAGTTCTTTCACTTAATTGCTTGTTTGATCATTCGTTGAGTCACTCACTTTTGGTGTTAAAAGTTTTGTATTTTATTTATTTATTTATTTGTTGTTTGTTTGTTTCTATATAGACCTCAAGCCTACACTTTGTTGTAGTATAATTGTCAAGCTGACTGCTGAATCCTGTTACTCAATTCTAAATTATATAACTTCCTACTGAGACCACAACCATTCCTTGCAAAAGTAAAGACGATCTATTTGTTATACCAGCAATGAAGCCTCTGCTATGGCCACTGCGCCCTCTGCACAACCATCACAACTATCAAATAAACACATTTCTTCTCTCTGTGATGCACTTAATATTTCAAACAGCTGCCTAACTGACATTTGACTTAATTAAATGGGTCTGGGCTTAAAAAATGCTCTGAACGTTATAGAAATATAGTTATTACTTAAATGGAGTTTGTTGGAGAAAGACTCCAGCATTATCATAATTAAACAAAATCTGAAGCATATGGCGGGGTAGAGGGCACACTTGTAAGTAATCAGCGTGAAAGCTTTTAAGTGCACACAAGTACACTAAGTTTTCTGTAAGATTGTATTATTGAACCCTGACCATGAGTTGTTGTGCATGTTTGTTTGATCTGTACAATATGTGTGTATAAATGTACCTTTTCTAAACTGGTATTAAGACTGTGCTTTACCCATGGGAGTGTGTGAGCAGTTCTTCTGCTTTGGGAAGATCTGAAATACAACAATAGGGGTGGAGGGATATTTTCTATCTATCTGCAGACAATGTGACCTTTCACATGTGACCCTCCAGTTTCCTCACTGTAATTCTCTCTCCTGTTCGCATACCCACCAGCCCTCCAGTTTTCTTCCCATAATCCATCAATGCTGTTGTTTTCTGACACATACACTCTTGCTGGCAGTCCATTACACTTGTACTAGCACTCTGCCTTACACCCCTAAACCTTTACACACTCGTATTACAGTAATCTGCAGCATCCTGACACATTCCCACACTCACACATCTCCAGGGAAGGGTCCTGTGCTTGGGTCTACTGCATTCAGCCCCCCACTGTGGACAGGAATAGTCTCCACACTAGCTCATATCTAGAGATTCATTCCCTCTGGCAGGAAGTTGTGATATAGTTACAGTTATTTTTGTTGTCTGTCTGGGCAGAGTTTTTGCGGTGCACCCTGGCAAGAGGATCAATATTTGTCATAAAAAGCCTCGGCTGAGTTGTCCAGCTTTGCCCTCTGTGCCCCAGGGGACTGCTGGAAGTGTGTGTGAGTCTGTGCTGGTCCGTCTTAAATTAGATACAGTTCAAACATTTCACAAGTTATGCGTTAGTGTCTGATGCTTGCACGGTTGTGGACATGCTAATTCCAGAATGTCATGTTTACATATAAGCATAGCATATTCAGTCTTCTTTCTTGCTCCAGTCTTCCAGAATTTTGACTCTGTCAAACTCACTTCAATGTTGTTTACTCACCTTGAACATCGGACATAGTGACACAATATTATTCCACCATTAAGCAAATTTTCTGTCCGCACTGAAAGCAAAAATACTGCACACTGCAAAAAAAATAAAAAATAAAAAAATCACAGTCTGAACATTCAAAACAGAACATTTTGTGGATGAGTTATTTCTGTTAGAGTGCTCTTGAGCATTTGCAATGCACTGCACAGCTGATGAATGTAAAACATATACATTGTTTTTTTGTTTTACTTCGTAGATGTCATGATACACAAGGCAGAGACAGGAGGTAAGAGTGCAAACAAGGTGGTTTATTTACTGAGGCTGGCAACGAAGACAGATGGCAGGTAAATCGTGAGAACAAGAGATAGTTTGAGGGTTCTTAACTCTGGGTCCTTGGAGTCTGCTCTGTTGCAGGAGTCCGGGGAATGAACAGGATCGACAAGGGACAGGATCGCTGGAACGTAGGAGACACTAGAGGCAAGTAGAGACAACAGGTAAATAACCAAATGGAGTCTGGTTAGCTTGCTGTAGTGAACCGTAGATCGGACGGTGAGTGACTGAAAGGAGCGTGCTTTTGAAGGTGGCTTGATTGGTGGCGGCAGGTGCAGGTGATCAGAATCCAGGTGAGTGTGATCTGGTGAGATTGGTGATTGTGACTGTGAACTGGTGTGAGCCGAGGAGGATTCTGGGGTATGGAGTCCAGAGCTGGTGACAGGTGACAGATACTCCCTGACATTACCTCCCCCTCCCGGAAAGCCCGTCCCGCGCCGTAACATATCCACTAGGGAGGGGGGGTGGGTGCCCTGGAAGCTGGTCCAAGACGGAGACACGGAAGGCCTCCAGGGCGGATCAGGGAGTTCAGGAGGCCATGGCGGAGCAGGCAGTTCAGGCCGCCATGGCGGAGCCGGCAGCTCAGGAGGCCATGGCGGAGCGGGCAGTTCAGGCCACCATGGCGGAGCCGGCAGCTCAGGCCACCATGGCGGAGCGGGCAGTTCAGGTTGCCATGGCGGATCAGGAGACTTAGGAGGCCATGGCAGATCCTCCGTGGCCCTGGCTGGCCCGGCCACAGGTATA
>NW_015540899.1:659189-665827 GCF_001515605.1 Sinocyclocheilus anshuiensis
TTAATTTATGTTTGAATAAATCCATCAAGTTTTTATGACAGCCTTAGGTTTTTTTATATTAAAAAAAAAAAAAAAAAATCACCTTTTCTGTTTTTTCTCAAAACAGTGTGAGATACAGTCAACAACACAGTTATAAAACCTTTACTAGCAACTATTCTGAGCTGTGACTTTAAAGGCAACAGACAGGAAAAAGTACATTTGAGCTTTCCAAAACAAAAATCGGGCACTAGTTTTAAAAATATTTTATACTGCTAGAATGAAATACACTGGAAAATTCGGTGTAGGATTTACTTTGAAGCAATTTTCCCTGAGAAATTGCTAGTAAATATCACAAATAATTACAAAGAAACAACAAGTAAAATTGAATTAAATGTGAAATTTTTAAATAGAAAGACTGAAATATTTTTTATAGGGTCTCGCTGTCACGATACACAAGGCAGAGACAGGAGGGAAGAGTGCAAACAAGGTGGTTTATTGACTGAGGCTGGCAACGAAGACAGATGGCAGGTAAATCGTGAGAACAAGAGAGAGTTTGAGGGTTCTTAACTCTGGGTCCTTGGAGTCTGCTCTGTTGCAGAAGTCCAGGGAATGAACAGGATTGCTGGAACGTAGGAGACACTAGAGGTAAGTAGAGACAACAGGTAAACAACCAAATGGAGTCTGGTTAGCTTGCTGTAGTGAACCGTAGATCGGACGGTGAGTGACTGAAAGGAGCGTGCTTTTGAAGGTGGCTTGATTGGTGGCGGCAGGTGCAGGTGATCAGAATCCAGGTGAGTGTGATCTGGTGAGATTGGTGATTGTGACAGTGAACTGGTGTTAGCCGAGGAGGATTCTGGGGTATGGAGTCCAGAGCTGGTGACAGGTGACAGATACTCCCTGACAGTAGATGGCATCCTTTTTTATTTATTCATTTTTATTTTTTTATTGTGAACTTTGGATATTGTATGGCAAATACCTAATGTTTCTGAATTTCCACAATCAAGCTTTTCTCCTCCATTTTTTTGCATGTTAAAATAAGTGGGATCGTCTTATGAGTTTTCAATGTAAATAACATATAATAATCACAAGATAAAACATAGTGCTGTTTGTTCTTATCACGCATGATTAGAACTGACTAGTATTAGACTAAAGTCCCTATCTGAACACAAATGTAATGCACCACTTTGACCTCCAAATAAAAAGCACTGCAGAAAGCATCAGAGAGGGATGATTTTACAAGGTTTCCAAGTATCAAGAATCCGGTAAGTGTAAACCGTAAACAGTGAAAACATGGGCAGAAAAAGGTCCTGCTGAATGCTTTGATAACGGAAAAAAAAAAAGAAAATGTTAAGGGGGACTGGCGATTGGCACCTCAGCCAATCATAAAATGGCAGTGATGTCAGTGGCCAGCTTTCACAGTTCTACGACAGTCGGTTATAGTTTACATTGTACAATAAAAAGCGTGAATTGATGGTCACTGCAGTTTAAGTGAAACAAGGCATCACTATGGTTGGGATCCATCAGCAACTTTAATTGAGTCGTGTTCGCACAGGCTGTGGTCAAAGCACAAAGAAGGCAGTATAACAGGGCAGGCAGAATCATAATCAGAGAACAGGCAAAAGGTCGGGGCAGGCAGCAAACAGACATGAGACAGAGACAGGCAATGGTCAGGGCAGGCAGCAACTAGGGGTGTGCCATATCATACTGTCCACGATAATACCTATATATACACGGTATACATATTTACATGATAAAAAAAGTGTCATATTGCGATATCAATGATATAGCGATGCGATGATGTATGGCGCATTTATGTTCCCTAGCGTGCACAACAACAACAACAACACCACAAACCCAATAAGTGTGTTCAACTTGAAGCAGGAGGCGCCTATCTTTAGCGAAGGTGCGTGTTTCGGGACGCTTCAGAAACATGCCGCGGCGTGGCTGGTGTAAACACAAGCATTGTCTAGAGTGGCCGCGATCAGCTACAGTGGCCACGTCAGAGCCATAACGCACCGCAGACGCGTGCAGTGTAAATAAGGGGTAAGTCACTCTCACGGTATTTTGACATCATACACCGATCAGTCTGCTTCAAGTCGAACACACAGCTCCTGCTGCCAAGATTTACACTTAAAATTAGGTAGTCTGTCATCGATGACAGTAGCTCATTGGAAAGGAAAATTCCCTTCATTTTGTTTGCACTAATAAATGCTGCTGCCTGCCAGCTGCAATCACCAATAAAATGTTGTTCCATTTTTTTCTATATAGTCATAAATATCGTTATACATTTACATTTACATTTACATTTAGTCATTTAGCAGACGCTTTTATCCAAAGCGACTTACAATTGGGGGATTACACGCGCTCCTTCTTAGCCGAGGGCAATTATTATAATTACCAGAAAGTGCAATCAAAAATACAAACGCAAACAAAAATATAACGTAGAAATAGGCAGAAAACGAAATATTCCTTCCTAGCAGCAAGTAATAATTCCAACAGCAGATCTATAAACAAGTATTATGCAGGACACTCACGTGCAGCCGTCTGTCTCTTCTGTTGACTAATCGCTTGACGCTTGATGTGTTATCGCACATATTCTTGGAATATTGTGATATAATTTTGACTTATATCGCCCACCCCTAGCAGCAACACAATCACAATACCAGGTAATGAAGCAAGAGTCCAAGGGCAGGCAGCAATGGTTCAGAGATGATATACAATCTAGGTCACAACAGCAGGCAGTCAAAAAACAGGGAATAATGCTCAGAAATTTTCACCGGGGCAAAACAAGACATTGCAAAGAATGATGGTGTGTGAGTGTCTTAAATAGACCTGATAAATGAGCTACAGGTGTGCACGGATGATCAGTACCAGGTATGGGGCTTATGGGAAATGTAGTGAAAGTCCAATCAGATTAGTACTCCGGTGATGGAGCCCTCTGATGGCCAGAAGAGGGCACCCCAGAGGTGCTCTCCGTGACAGAGCCCCCCACCCTGTGAGTGGCTCCAGACGCAAGGAGGCAGTTGACACCGGGGTCTCCCACGTGGTTGAGGGGCTGGCCTATCTGGATGTTTCGGTGGAATTCCTCCACGAGGTTGGTATCAAGAATGTCGTCTGCATTCACCCAAGACCATTCCTCCGGACCATACCCCTCCCAGTCAACGCAATATTGCAGAACTCGTCCCCGGCATCTGGAATCGAGCAGCTCTCGCACCTGATAGGCCTCCTCACCCTCCACCATGATGGACAGGGAGCCCTGGTCATCAAGCACCCCCTCTCCCTCCACTTCGGGACCAACAGCAGTCTTCAACAGGGAGACATGAAAAGTGGGAGAAACACAGTAATGATTTGGTAATGCTAGTTAAAAGGAAATGGGTAATTTGTCTGATTATCTGGAAAGGACCCACATACCTGGGACTGAGCTTCTTGGATGGTAAACAAAGTCGGAGGTCACGAGTGGATAACCATACACATTGGCCAGTACTATATTCAGCGCACACACACGAACAAGACAGACTCCAAACATAGCGCAGGCCCAGACGATATATTGTGGACAAGACAGCAGCATCCGAATATGTTGCCCCACAAGTTTAAATTTAAAATGTCAATTACTCCTAAAAATAAAAACATGAAACGATTACACTATGAACTATATAAAAAAAAAACAATACACATCAGAAAACGTAGTTCACATACCTTCGGTTTACGGCCACAGCATTTGATCTAACAAAGCGATCACGCAACAACAAGAGGCATCGCCACGCCACAGCACAGGACTGCAAGGGGGAAAACATTAAAACACACCAGCTACTCAATGCGCGATATCCAAGCTACCCTGATTTCACTTACCTTGATATTGTACTACAATTATGAATCCATCATGAATCCACGCAGATAACGAGCAGTGACCAATCGATGAATAAACTATGGGAAGTCCGCTATAAAAGGCAGCAGCCGCTAGCCAACCAGCCCGTCCAACTTCACAGGAGCAAAGGAAATATTCGCCAACCGGAAGGGACGGTCCTCGGACAGAACGACACAAACGGTACCCAGGCACCCAGCAATGCCGTAACGTTCCGCTTTTACACGTTCTGGGAGGGCATATCATTGGGTGAACCATACAAGGGGCGTGGCGACTAATAAATGATATCATACCCACTTCTAGACCCACTACAATCGCAATACGTAATATGTACCCTTAAGGTACTACTATAAACCATAGGGTTAAAAAAGGTATGAAAATATCTATGTGAGGGTATTGCCCCAGTGACAAGCTGCACAAATGTACAATTTAGCATTTTTGTTTTCCTGCTGAGAATAAACTATTACAAACCTTATCTAAAGTAAATAGTACATAAAAACCAAACCAGTCGGTCGAAATGGTGAGTCAAACAATATCTTCCTATCTAAGTGGGTGGTTCCTGAACACACACTGCCTCATCCTGATGTCCACTCTTAAAAACAGCATTTAGAAGTCAATTATCACTATAATAACCACCAGCCCACAGTCAGCAGCAAAAGTGAGAAACAATAGCATGTCTGCTTAGTATTGCAGATTGGGCACCTGACACCCCTGAATGAAATAATGGACCAGTCCGGCAGGAAGCAACACTGATCTATAAGTCATGATTGAGGAGGTGAAGCGGAGGAGTTTGTGGTTTCACAAAGCAACACTGTTGGACAAGATCCTGAAACCTGATGTACATTTTGTGCTCTTTTACACTGAGAGTACATTTATAACACAACCAAACCAGACTAGCTCTGTTCCAAAACCTGGTAAGCTTGCTGCCTTATGCCGACAATGGCAGCTACTTTGTAAATTAGAAACTAAACTGTAATGGTGCCTCCTGTGTCTGAACTGAAGTGTCTGAACTGAACATAGTTTACACAAGTTACACAAACTCAGACACAAGTCTGCAAAGAGTTGTATAAGTAGACAGCTGACTGGGTTTTGGAACAGATCTACAAAGCTAAACTCACGACACTCTTTATTCTTAGTCTTTGAAATAAAATATTGTTTGCAAGTATAAACAACAATGAGAGGAATAGCTTCAGCTTGTGGAAAGTTCATCTAAAGAGGTTGTTGTCTTGTCTAGCTTTTTGACTTGTGAGTGTATGGTGAGATATGCATCAATGGATGCTCAGAGTTTAAAACATGTTGCAGACAAGGACCTTTACAGCGTCATTATATTCATGCCACCTGCTATCTTTTACCCTGCAGAGGCATTTCAAAGTCTTTTGAAGAGCTTTTTCCCCTGAAAACCACAAAAAGGCCACCTTGCTTTTTTCTTTACAGGTCACTCAAAATGTTAAAATTGTTAAACAATGAAATAGTCACATGTGGATTAATTTTTTGAGTTGTATCTGTAAACTGAAACAGAAGTAATATAAAGGTGTTAATAAATGACTAATAACTCACAAATGCATTATAAATCATTGATAAGCAGTTAGAAATGCATGAGTAAAAGGGTGATTTTGATGCAATACCTGCCAAATAGTGAGACATTTTTAACTCACATGTTATAAATGTTTAACAAATATATTTATTAATACTTATTTCACTCAAAACCAGATTCCCGATTTTATTCATGATGCAGTAAAAACGTACTATTTTAGCAAGACTGAAGGGTGTTGTATTTATGGTTCTCTCATTTATATCTCATGACTCGTGTCACTTTTCTAACAATGTTTCTTACCAGAATCTACTCTGTACCTTAGCCATGATTCTCCACAAACGTTCATGATGTCTATCCACAGCAATGATTAGAAACCGATGTATTTTGTTTATCAAGATTAAACTATCATCTTGATTTTTATTTTGGGGGGGAAATCATAAAAGCACAACCATGACTTGATGACATATTAATATTGAAAATTTTAATTTCAATATTACCTGTGAACCTTAATGTAATGAACCATTAATTAATGATTTATAAACATTAATAACCTGTGAAAGTGCACCTTAATGTAATGTGAACATCTGTGAACAATTTATTAATGAGCTATAAACGTTAGTAACAAGTGAAAGCGGACCTTAATGTAAAGTGATCACCTGTGAACCATTTATTAATGATCTATAAACGTTTGTAACCTGTGGAAGTGAACCTTAATGTAAAGTGATCACCTGTGAACCATTTATTAATGATCTATAAACGTTAGTAACCTGTGAAAGTTAACCTTAATGTAAAGTTAACACATGTTAACCATTTATTAATGAGTTATAATCGTTAGTAACCTGTGAAAGCGAACCTTAATGTAAAGTCAACACCTGTGAACCATGTATTAATGAGTTACAAACGTTAATAACCTGTGAAAGCGAACCTTAATGTAAAGTGAACACCTGTGAACAATTTATTAATGAGTATTAAACATTAGTAACCAGTCAAAGTGAACTTTAATGTAAAATGGACACAATAATTATTTATTTATTGATTGATTGATTATTATTGCACACACAGAAAAAGTTAGTATTGTTCTGGTGAAATACATTTTATTGTTGTTGCACTACATCAGCAAACAACTTTCAACTTGAAACAAAAATATTAATCTTTTCTTTTACAGCACACTGGAACATTACTGAGCATAACTTCACACAAAAAAAAGTGGCTTATAAAAGTAAACTCACATTATAACTAAGCATCAAATCTATACAACAAAAA
>NW_015540899.1:666207-670696 GCF_001515605.1 Sinocyclocheilus anshuiensis
AACCTTAATGTAAAGTGAACACCTGTGAACCATTTATTAATGAGTATTAAACATTAGTAACCAGTCAAAGTGAACTTGAATGTAAAGTGAAAACCTGCAAACCATTTATTAATGAGTATTAAATAGGGATGCACCGAATGTTCGGCAACCGAAATTATTCGGCCGAAAATAGCAAAAAAAACATCTTATATAATAATCCGAATAATATGTACCGAGCAATGACTAACGCGATCAAATAGAGGCATGCACTAATGCAGCAAACATGTCGGCAATGTGAAAGTATTTAAAACTATCAGAGAAAGACGCCAAATTCTTTACTAGCACGAAGCACCGACAGCGAGAGACTGTTAGTGCTGCATCACATGTCTACAATGAGAAGAAGAGGTGGCTGATGCTGGTGGTTAGACTACTGTATGATTATTGAAATCGCGAAATGGCCTCAAACGATTAGTAAATAAACTGCAGAATGTTATATTTTCTAATGAACGCACGAATTGCATGTATTCTGACAACGCTGCACGAGCTCGCGCCACCAGGGTTCAAAGTCCAAAGCGTGAGGAAAATCTGCGCTAAAACTGTGTTACTCGTCAGTGGTTGAGGAACATTTTTGTGACATGTGACATGTGACAATGTGATACGTGCGACAAACATCTTCCCAAATTCGTAATGAGAATCATTTATAAATCTGCATGCTGTTGTCAACAAAAAGAAGCACTGAGATCTTCCTGTGGGTTTCTGCCGAAATAAACGCCGAGAAAAAGCAACAACTCCATCAACATTCATAAATGATGATAGTATTGTAATTTTACTGTTGTTATGTAAAATAAAATAAAAAAGTAAGACAATAATAATGATAATAACAATTACCCTACAACAGCTCTATTAATACATTTATTATAAAATTCACACATAGTGTTCAAATTGGGATCTGTAATATATTCTAATGTTTTAAAAGAATTCTCTTCTGCTCAGCAAGGCTGCCTTTATTTGTACAGTAAAAAATACATGCCTGATTCAAGTCTCAAAAATGGCCCAAAAATATTATTTTACTAACTAATTCATTTTAAGTTTGTGCTTTGTTTGGTATAATGTCTGCTAGAATGTTAAAAAAACGTTCAGTGTTAAGTAAATATTTTTAAATTGTTGTTTTGTAATTTTTTTTTTTTTAATTTGAAAAGCAGGACAAAACAGTAAAAAGCACATTTTGGCTATTTAATTTATGCAATGGTGAAAAAAATGGCCTACATGGGGGAAAAAAATGCGAAAAACCGTGTTCAGTATTCGGCCTTCGGCCCAGTGTTTAATTTTGTTCGGCTTCGGCCAATAATTTTCATTTCGGTGCATCCCTAGTATTAGTAACCAGTCAAAGTGAACTTTAATGTAAAGTGGACACAATAATAATTTATTGATTGGTTGATTGATTATTATTGCACACACAGAAAAATTTAGTATTTTCTGGTGAAATCAATTTTATTGTTGTTGCACTACATCAGCAAACAACTTTCAACTTGAAAGAAAAAGATTAATCTTTTCTTTTACAGCACAATGGAACGTTACTGAGCATAACTTCACACAAAAAAAGTGGTTTATAAATGTAAACTCACATTATAACTAAGCATCAAATCTATACAACAAAAATATTAGATAAATGCAAAATCAATAAAGGCACCTAAATATTTGTATTTGATCTAATTTAAGTTTTGAGAAAATAAATTAAATTAAATAATTAAATCAATGACTGAAAGCACCGTTACAGAATAATATCATATTAATAAGCAATCAGTAATTACTTTTTGATATCATGATAAAGCCCACTGTAACCAGTATTTGTTCATCCACACTCGCAGTAACGTTACCTGCGCGAGAGCGAACCGTCCGTGGCAGCGGTTATTTATTTGCATGGTAACGAAATAATTCAACTAACAAAGCGATTACACATATAAACACTTGAAAAATATACTCTGCAGTGTCAATGCTGATTTACTGCAATTAGCTGAGCAGTAAAATTAATAAACACAATTTGAGAGCATGCTTCTGAGCACGTTGGAACAGTCCTAACAGCGTGACTTCTTCTTCTTCTTTGAAAACGTGACTTTACATCGGATGCTCGCTAGCTCCATTTACTGGCTTTGGTGACACACAGGCAACTACAGACACAAAGGCTTTGGTGATGTGATCCTGAAAGAATATAATAAAAATGCATTATATGCAATGAAAATTATTTTTATTAGTAGTAGTAGATACTTCTAATAAAAAAAATAAAAAAAATACATATCTGTCACAGATTGTATTGAGGGGCAGTGAGAAAGCAGGATTCAGATGCAGCAGTACCTACTATTTTTTTATTAAGAAGATTACTGAACTCAGGGAAATGTAGGACAACAAACCATTCACATAAAAACGAATTCAGACAACCAAATACTAAAACTCTACTACTCTATACTGTAGGACTATAATAGACCAAAGGAGAAAGGAACAAAATACAACAGAATGCAATAATATAAAAAAAGAATCACTAAGCAAACAAACACAAAACTAAATGTGACATTATATAAATACATTATATATTACATCTTATAATAATATGTAGAAACAACATTAGAAATCTGTGTCTTTATTTGGTTGTGTTGTGAGCATTTGCAGTGTGTTTCTTTATTTGTTTGTGTTGTGAGAATTTGCAGCTCCTGCTGTCAAACTGATGAAGATGTTTCCTTGATTTGCTGGTGCTTTTTCTGTTTGCATGTTTTCTGAAGTTGCAGCGCGTTGAGCTCTCTCGGCCACCGTACAAAGGAGAAAGGAACAAAATAAAACAGAATGCAATACTATAAAAAAGAATCACTAAGCAAACAAACACAAAACTAAATGTGACATTATATAAATGCATAATATATTACATATTATGATAATATGTAGAAACAACATTATACATCTGTGAAAATTCATGTAAGTTATATGTTTTTATACAATTTCTGAACCTTTATGGTGTGCAAATTTGTGATTCTTGTTTTGTTTTTTTTTTGTTTTTTTTGTTATGCACTGTTACATTTTGGAAATAAAAAAGGATCACATCACCAAAGCCTGTGTGTCTGTAGTTGCCTGTGTGTCACCAAAGCCTGTAAATGGCGCTAGCGAGCATCCGATGTAAAGTCACGTTTTCAAAGAAGAATAAGTCACGCTGTTAGGATTGTTCCAATGGGCTCTGAAGCGAAATTATAATCTCAAATAGTGTTTATCAGTTTTACGGGTCAGCTAACTGTGAGGTGACACTGCAGAGTATATTTTTAAGTGTTTATATGTGTAATTGCTTTGCTAGTTGAATTAATTAGTTACTATACAAATAAATAACCTCTGGCGCTGCCGCGGATGGTTCGCTCGTGCGCTGGTAACGTTACTGCGAGTGTGGATGAACAAATACTGAAGTTACTGTGGGCTTTATCATGATATCAAAAAGTAATTACTGTATGCTTATTAATATGATAATGTTCTGTAACTGTGCATTCAGTCATTGAATTAATTATTTACTCAAAACTGTTAAATTAGATAAAATATCAATATGTATATAATTTGATGGCATACTTTATTGTGTTTAAGAATTGTTTAATGTGAGTTTACTTGTATAAGCCACTTTTCATGTGCAGTTATGCTCAGTAATGTTAAGTAGTTTTGTTTACTGATATAGTGCATCAATAATAAAATACATTTAACAGAGAAAAAAAAAATTTCTGTGTGTGCATTAATAATAAATAAATTATTAGTGTGTCCACTTTACTTTAAAGTTCACTTTCACAGGTTAATGATGTTCATAACTCATTAATAAATGGTTCACAGGTCTTCACTTTTAAGTTTCGCTTTCACAGGTTACTAACGTTTATAACTCATTAATAAATGGTTCACAGGTGTTCACTTTATATTAAGGTTCGCTTTCACAGGTTACTAACGTTTATAGCTCAATAATAAATGGTTCACAGGTCTTCGCTTTACATTAAGGTTCACTTTCACAGGTTACTAACGTTTATAGCTCATTAATAAATGGTTAAAAGGTGTTCACTTTACATTAAGGTTCACTTTCACAGGTTACTAACGTTTATAGCTCATTAATAAATGGTTAAAAGGTGTTCACTTTACATTAAGGTTCACTTCCACAGGTTACAAACGTTTATAGATCATTAATAAATGGTTAAACGGTGTTCACTTTACATTAAGGTTCACTTTCACAGGTTACTAACGTTTATGACTCATTAATAACTGGTTCACAGATGTTCACATTACATTAAGGTGCACTTTCACAGGTTATTAATGCTTATAACTCATGAATAAATGGCTCATTACATTAAGGTTCACAGGTAATATTGGAATTCAAATGTTCAATATTAATATATAATCAAGTCATGGGTGTGCTTTTATAATTTTTTCCCCAAAATAAAAATCAAGATGATAATTTCATCTTGATAAACAAAATATATCAGTTTCTAATCATTGCTGTGGATAG
>NW_015540899.1:670813-705670 GCF_001515605.1 Sinocyclocheilus anshuiensis
TTCCCCAAAATAAAAATCAAGATGATAATTTCATCTTGAAAAACTAAATATATCGGTTTCTAATCATTGCTGTGGATAGACATCATGAACTCTTGCGGAGAATCATGGGTAAGGTACAGAGTAGATTCTGGTAGGAAACATTGTTAGAAAAGTGACACGAGTCATGAGATATAAATGAGAAAACCATAAATACAGCACCCTTCAGTCTTGCTATAATAATACATTTTTTGCTGCATCATGAATAAAATCAGGAATCTGGTTTTGAGTGAAATAAGTATTTATAAATATATTTGTTAAGCATTTATAACATGTGAGATAAAAATGTCTCACTATTTGGCAGGTATTGCATTAAAATCACCCTTTTACTCATGCATTTATAACTGCTTATCAATGATTTATAATGCATTTGTAAGTGAGTTATTAGTAATTTATTAACACCTTTATAAACCCTTAATGTAAAGTGTTACCGAAAAATCTCTTAACCCCAAATATTTAACTTCTGTGCGTAATCCATTCCCATTCAGTTTGTTGAATGAATATTAATTATTCCAGATCGTTCAACCTATTGTTATATTATATATAATAGGATTTGCGCTTTTCACCTGATGGAAAAGATAAGAGAAATATAAATATACAAAATGTTTAAATGTTGTCTGTAAAGAGCCACAGTTCTTGCAGATGGTATCTGGGGAGCATCTCTTCTCTTTTGATGTGCCGCATTCAAACTCTCCAATTATCTTTTAGCTCTTCTCCTCTTAGCCCCTGCCCTGACCTCTGCTGTCAGCCTGCCAGATCCAGCCCCAGATCTACAGATCCTCTATTATTAAACTATTAAACATGTATACAGTATGAACGAAAGAAAGAAAGAAAAATGACTAAACAAATTTTAATTAATTACAAATAAATAAATACATTTGCCTTTTTTCAGTCTTTGATTTAATTCTAATGATTATGACATTTTAAAAATAGATAATTATATTCTAAAATATTAGACATATTATTATATATTAGTAAAAAACATTGTCCACTTTTCATGGTGTATGGTAAAATCTTGGAAAACATCTCCTTTAGGGATCAGAGGAAGTTGGAAAGTCAAACAGGTTTGGAATGACATTAGAGTGAGATAAATGCTTAAGGGTACAAATTATTGTCCAGTTTAGTGTTTTAAAAATGTTCTGTCAAATACCGTTCAACCAAAACAATTCACATGATTGAGCCTAATTGTGTGTGTGTGTGTGTGTGTGTGTGTGTGTGTGCGTGTTCGCATGCTTTGAGATGCAGTTATGCCTTGTGTCAACTCCTTCCAGGCTTGAATATGTTGAGATGGTGAGTGATTAGCGGCCGATTATTAACAGTCACAGTTATGTTAATGTGATTTCCTGGAACTCACAGTTTCAGTGTGTGTGTGAGGAAGAAACAGAAAGAGAGAGGTATGTGTGTGAGCGTTTAGTTCGGTAGCATAGTTGCTACTGACAGATGTGTTAGAGGATGTGGTTGAGGCTTTAGATGGAGCACTCTTCTGTCTCTGTCTCTCTCTCTTTCCTCTGTTGTTCTCACCCTCAAACACGGAAAGTCATACAGCAGCTGAGGCGTTCAGAGATAACGCTCAGAGCTCACTACATGTAACATATGGTGAAGTAAAGGTAAATAATCCAAATATGGCATTTGTGCAATGGCTCATCTGCTGTGATTGCTTCATTTAATTATTTTTCTTTACTTTTGAGCCTTTTCACATTGTCTTTAAACACAGTAAACATAGACACATGCATGGTGCACACATACCATCAATAACAGCCTACTTGGCCAACCACATCCTAAGACATTCGTAGAATATTCAGTCTGTGGTCGACATGGCTTCTGCCTGAATTTATCTGAATTTTTTGTTATGTAATGGCATTTATTAAATCAATCATAAGTATTACTATTGCTCATAATTAGACACCTTAAATCATATGATTTTCTAAACAATCAGACTACAATATTTGCCTATGAGATGGTAAATTGTTTTAATAATTTTATAGACTTACACTGAAGGAGGTACCTTCAACCTAACAACATCCTAGTAACCACCACACATGCTAAAAAAACACTCCAAAATTTTATGCAGTTCCACTCTCTGCCCACTCTCTATAATATGAAGCTTCCTTATTTATGGTATATGATCTACCAATTTATATATCAATTTAAAACGTTTATGTTTTATGTTGCTTATAAGAATAGAAGCGGGGTTCAAGCTATCCTTTTAATATTCTGTTTAACTATTTTTAACTAGAACTATGTCTGTGCATGCGTCACACTGACTTCAGGATAATTAAATAAATATTGTGTATAGGCTGCACAGAGTTGTTTCTCTGTGTTCTGGCTATCATCACTGAGGTTATTCTGTCTGGCTAAAGATGTTTTGTTTTTTTTTGTTTTTCTTGTGTCCTTCAATAGACAGTGAGAGTGCTAGTTTGCAGAAAGCTTGGGATGGGGGGAAGTGAAGAACGCTACTCCTCTTAAGGGAAGAGAAAGAGAGAGAGAGAGCAAGATGGGGCTTTATGAAAGTTGTATCATATCCTCAGGAGGTTCCTTCCTGTGTGTTTAACCTGCGTGTGGCATAAAATATGCTGTGTGATGCTGTGTAACTCCCATACAGCAAAATTATCTGTTTTTTCCTTGTACGTTATGGTGTTCTTTGAAATTCAAGATATGTAGTTTACTCAATTTATAATTATTTTTAATAGAGTAAAATAAAACAGTATGTCACCAGAGGCTGTGAATTATAATGGTTCATTATTGTGTACTTTACATGCACAAAGACCCACATCTGTAATAAATATTTGAATGTATTAATAATTAATACAATTGTTATTAAATGCTAATTATTAATAAATCTAATAAATTGTTAAGGTAGTAATTTAGTTAATCACTAAGTTAATTAGCCAAAAAATGTAGATATGACCATCTGTAAATGTGTCTTCAACTGCAAGCACTTTTATGTCTATGCTTACTTGAACTTTATTTACTTATTTAATTTAATTAATTCATTATTATTTTTTTAAATATCTGAAGGTTATCACATTAAAACTTTTCTTCCCTATAGCTTATCTATTCTTTTCTACCCAGAATTTCAATCTTAATATGACAATCCATCATAAAAATTATATTATATTTTATATATTTAAATATGTAATTTTACATTACAAAAACTACAATTATCTAAAAAATATCATTAACCATCCTGTAACAACTCTGTTTGTAAAGCACACACATGACAAGGATGATCAAGGTAATCCAAAACTGTCTTTAATAAATCCACAAGTAAATCCAAACAGAGAGATGAAGAAAGACAACCAAAACATAGACATAAACCAGTGGTTCTCAATTCCAGTCTTGGTGTACCACTGCTCTGCACATTTTGTATGTATACCTTATTTAACACACCTGATTCAGATCATCAGCTTGTTAGGAGGGTGATCCATGAACTGAACTGAGGACGTCAGATAAGAGAGATATACAAAATGTGCAGCGCAGTGGTACACCAAGACTGGAATTGAGAACCACTGACATAAACAATACCCAACAAACTGAAGTAGCTAACACAGGAACTTAAATTGCACACACCTGAACAAAATTACAAATTAATCAATAACCATGACACCAAACTCAACTAAGGGAAATGGTGCATACTTAAAACAAAAGTCTGTCCATTTTCTTAAAAAAAAATAAAAAAATAATCAGTTTATGAAATATTATGAATGTTAGTTGTTGGCATTGTTTACACCACACTTCACTATTAATCTGAAATTTTACAGTGTAGTATATTTGTTTTGCCAAAGAAAGCAACATCATCAGTAAAGAGCATGCTTGATATGAGATATGAAATATGAAATATGAGATATGTGATATGTGAGTAGAAATAAGGAAAAATTGAGGTGAATGTCTTGTCAATATTTTGTGTTGGTTGCAACATTGGAAGAATTGGAAAAAAACTTGCCTCTACCTTTTTTTTTTGCAAAACTGTACTGTACTTATACATACAATTAACTGCAGTTTCTAGCTGAAATGAACACTGGCAGCGAAACACAATCAAGACTTATTTGTGCATGGTTCCTTACACTCCTACCATGATGAATGGTTTGCAAACTAATACATTTTCATGGTTGCATCACATAACCTGCTCCATGTATGGCTTTTCTAATGTAGTAAACTTGCTCAGCGGCTCACCTGGTACAGCATTGCACTTGTGATTGTCGTTATGATACCTGTGAAACATAAGCCATAATAAAAGAGATCAAAGCCTTGTAGAAGCAAGCTAAATGGCATGGTTGCTTCAGATGTTTTTTATTTTTTATTTTTTTATGTTCGCTTTTCTTAACTATCGGTTAGGTTCAGTGCAGGGTTTAGTGTAGGTGATATGTTACTTTCACACAAGATTAAAGCATTAAAATTTAAGCACTCATCAGACATTTGATTTCTTAACTTCTGTGATATGTACAACCACCAACATAATAAATGAAAACAACAGCCGCTTTTACCACCACTCAATGGACATTCTGATGGACAAGTGTCATGAAACATGCAAGAAGCAACTTATTATTAAGTTTACAGTAATGTTGCCACTAGTAAGTCTAACTTCATAAGAGTTGTAGCCAATATGTCATGTCCACAAAATAATTTGAACCATAGCAGTCTTTACTATGTCTCACCTGAAATGGGCCTGGCAACACAAAGCGCATCATCCTGCTCTCAAGTCGCTTATGACAGACACAGTTTTATAAAATAAAATAAAAACATGAGGGAAAACACAATATGCATAAGTAACTAACCAAACAAAAGCATGCAAGCTGTATGTAGTATGAATAGTATACAAGTCTCCATCAGAATATGAAAGTACGCACACTAAAAATAATAAATACAAAAGTCTTTTTTCATCGTCCAGTTTTCTCTCTACCGCCTGTTTCAGCTGCCCAGCACAAATCACTGTGACTTATAAGCATATTTGCTTTTTAGACACAATGCAGAATGCCACACACACATACACACAGAACAATCCACCTGCCCTCAGAGTCCCACAATCAGCCTTTTATTATTTTGTTCCTAACGAAAGACTGCTGATCTATCAAAGTCCCATTAATCATATGAAATGGCAAAAAAGAAGTCATAAGCATCATACGGGTGGCTTCAGAAGTCTGCTGTGGCAGCAAAGTTGCATAAATATATATTAAGGTCTGCATTATGTTAGCAGATTTGAATTGTATTTATATATTTATTTGCTTGCTTGCTTACGTACTTATCCCTGAGCTAGTATATAAGTGTATAACCATTTTTCTGTTTAATTCAGACTGATTATATTAGGACTTTCACTATCCAGTTTCAACCGGTCATTCAAACAACACATTATTTAGCACATAATTAACTGAAAAGCACAAATGTGACTCAGGAAACAAAACAAAACGAAACAGTGTTGTTGTCATACAAATTAATTTTCAACTTCATACCAAAGTTTGTGTTATGCTCAAGCTTTACAGAGAAAGATGAACAATATGTCTTTCTCCGTAAAGCACAACACTGCCTTTTCTTGTACATAATTAGTTTATATAGATTAATGCTAATTCATAGATATATTGCTGTTCATTGTTAATTAATGTTTGTTCATAATACATTAACTATTGTTAACTTCTACGTACAACTTCAAATGTTGAAGAATTAGAACATTATGTATTAGAAATGAACATTAACAGCAAGTATACATGTGACGTATGGTGCACACCTGTTTTTACCTTTTTTTTTGTTTTTGTTTTTTTTTACACAATTGATTTTTACACAATTATTTGAGGGAAGAGGAACAGCCTGATTTAGAGGGGCAGTCTGAAATTCTCCACAGCATAAATTAGACACATTTTTAATTATGATGGAGTCTTTGCAAGCCTGTAGCTTGGCATATCATTTTCTTAAAGTAAGCGATTGAGTTTGCCTCTGGCATGCTACACATCTTTGCCACGTTGTAGCTCTACGGTGTCAGTGACAGTATTTTAAATGGCTTTTTTTTCCCCCTGAAAAAAAATGTAGGACTCCAGGCCTCAGGGCAAAGCCACAATAAAAGACCACCCAAAGCCTTTGCTTTCCTGTTGAATAAATACATAATGATCTTCAGCGATTTGCAACATGAATGCTGGGTCATACAGTGGAACCCCTATGAGAAAGACTACAGTAATGTTGACTCTTCTAGCAGTTACCTAGGAGGCTAATCCACCGAGATATTCCCAACAGGTCTCTGAGCATCTTATGCTGAATGTCAAAAACAACTTTAACAACAAGTAATATTACTTTGATGTGTTGGGAATGCTGTTTTTTTTTTTTCTTTTCCATTTGGTAATCGAAGTGTAACAGAGGACCTTTCCAAGACAAGCCCCTTGGGCTTGGCTAGTAATGAGGTTGCAAAATACTTTATTTTTTTCTCCAAAATGGAGCTGGTGCTGGTGTTTGTCCCTTCTCAGAACCAATCCACATTTACCACTAACCTGCTAGCTGAATGAAAATGTATCTCACTACATAACCTGGACTCAAAACCAACATGGCACATGGCACAGCATGGCACAGTCTTTTTTTATTACTGAAAATATAGAAGAAAAAAAAGACAGAATCGGAAAGCTTTTTATGCTGCTTGAAGGAGATACCATAATAATGTAATATGGCCTTACAGTAATAATACATATGATATTTTATTATAGGATATGATTCATATATTTTTTTTAATATGAGGGTTTCATTCACAGTGATATCTGGAAGGTGGACACCCAACCTAAATTATATTAACCACATATTGTCAACAAATGTACAGTAAAATTCAGCAAGCTATTTATTACCATGTCAAATAGTGTGTCTTTAGCTCCAACAGCAGGGGCACTTTTTATTTTTTATTTTTTACATATTTTTCAGTTATTAAAAAAAGTGTTGATTTAATTCCTTTGTCTCAAAGTATATTTGGTAATTTTATTGATTCTCATTTGCTGCATAAATCGATAACATTTAAAACAACATTAAATATTAGACCAAATTAGGTCAGAATCAGTTTTGCATTGCTGCTCGTGATCTCATCAAGGATCAGTCAAATTTCCATGTGTATAGTGAAACACGAATGTTTAGGAAAGATGCTATGGCAAATGTGTGTGCCATCTAGTGGTTCAGAGGGAATAAATTCTAATAAACCTTTTAACCGGCACACTTTTAGACTTTGTTGTACCCTATGCAGTGTGAAAAACTCAATTTCTGCAACATTAGGTGCTTCCATTACAGACTGATTCATTTTAATGATAATTATTTAGTTTTGTTGTGCAGCAGTCTAAATTAGAGGCTCCTGGTTTGGACTACCAAGTTTAAGAGGCCTGTGCAGAAACACTTTTTTTTTTATTGATGGACCCAATCCAGGACTAGCACCATATGCTGGGTTATAAGTCACATGTTTATGTATTATGTAGGGTTGCAAGTATTTCATGCTATGTAGGAACTGAACAAACACCCGCCTATCCATTGTTCCTTGATTCACAATCAGTCCATCAGCAGACTTCTCTGTCTGCATACAAAAGGGATATGGAGAATAAATGACTTCCTGTTGGTGGTGAACAGGCTTGGAGGTTAGGAAAGGGCCATCCTTGTGATCTCCTCCAGCAATGGGCCATGCTCCATAAGGACAGCATCAAAGGCTCAGCACCTCTACACTTTTACAAGCCTTACTGCTGCAGGGCTGACACGTGTTCTACAGGGCTGCACGCCTGCATCCTGCAACAGCCAAAATTGTAAAACAAGGACAGGAAGCACATAAAACCAAGAAGCTGTATTCATCTTGAGTAATGTTTGTCCAGTCAGATGGCCTCTTAGGTGAATTTGGCTTCTTCCCAAACTGGAGTTGTGGTCATTATCCCATGTTTTTATAACAGGGCCTTCTTGTACAAAACTGACCTGGTGCTTCCTCATTCTAGATATCATCTACCTTCCTCCACTGCTTCCTTCTTCCTCCGTGAAAGGTGCACATCTCGACCACAGGATGGAGATTTCTTCCTGCTTTCAGTTGTTTGCCTCTGTCTCAGTCCTTAGCATATATATGGGTTACAGTGTTTGTTTAGTCCGACAAGCTATTTGGCCTTGCAGAGGAAACCCTGAAAAGAGCTATCATTGTTTGGACAGATACCGGGCACCTCCAGAGGGAACACATAGGAGAACAGTTTACTCCCTCTGAGAGTATGTACACTCAGTAGATGAACAGCTCTTGAGCATCATGAATGTCAGTTTGTACAAATCTAATTCCAATAACTGATAGCTCAACAAATGTAACCCTTTGTATAGAGATGTAAAATAATGCAGTGGATCAAGTGCATCACCAGCCTGAAGGATTAGTTGAGAGGTCACCAGATACCAACTTTATTTATTTATTTATTTATTTATTACCTCAAAGGTGACACAGATGCTGCATCTGATCATGCATAGGCTCCAGTATATATCTGCAGCACAGACTTGGGAGAGATTTCTTTATTTCTTTCTTGAAAAGTTTTTTTTTTTTTCTAGCCATACAACATAAGTTATGATTTTAAGACTAGTTGGAATATTATGCTATACTTTGGTTTCTCTGGGAGTGTAATGAATTAATTGGAGCAGGTTAAACAGGGTTGGGTTAAGCAGAAGCGACAGCTCTCGACACAATGAGAACATGCTGAGACATGGAGAGAAGAACAGTGCATCTGTTGTGGGGAATACAATAACAACGCACTGAGAGTTTAGCCCTCACATGAAATAACTAAGATGCCTGCAAGCTTCAGATATACTCAACGTGTATATCGCTGCTGTACTCTCATATGATGAGCAGTAAAAGTGTGAAATATCTGTGATGTAAGTTACTTTCAAATATCAGGGGAGAGATTACTCACAGATGATCAAAACATTACAGACGGGGGCTGATTTTTGTTTTGATCTGTATGCTTTTGCATAGTTTCAGTCTTGCTGTGTCTCTTTTGCTAAAATAATTAGGTTTGTTTGTTAGCTTGCTTTGAATTATATTACCAGGGTTGCTACAACTTTTTATGCACATTAGTTTGCACTAACTCACTCATACATACAGAGTACTGCGTGATATATTACATTTCACAAAATGAGTCAACCTGCATGGCGATCAAGACAAGAAGATCTGGTGTTGTCTTCATATGAGCTTTGACAGTGTGCTTGAGAGGTGTTTTCTTTTTCTTTTTCTTTTTCTGTTTGTTCTTTATCTTTTTCTTCTTCTTATATGTGTATTGATATGTTTCTTCTTCTCATATGTACTGATCTATTCTTATCTGTAAATTTTGTAAATGCAAATCCAGCTTTTCTATTTCAGAATTCAGAATTCCTAACACTTAAATCAGCATTGAACTCATGGTAGACATATGTACTGTATGTTCGCTCACTCGCTCTCTAATCTAAATTGTGCACAGTGGATAGGAGAACAGTGATTTTGACAAAGAAAAGAAAAGAAAAGAAAAGAAAAGAAAAGAAAAGAAAAGAAAAGAAAAGAAAAGAAAATAAAAGAAAAGAAAATAAAAGAAAAGAAAAGAAAGAAATTGTTGTTCAGTGTTAAATTTATAAATATCTGCACACAATGTATAAAAATTCACATACCAAAAAAAAAAAGAAGATATCCTAGGTGTGTATGACTTTCTTCTTTCAGACGAATAGAGTTATATTTAAAAAAAATCCTGGCTCTTCCAAGTTTTATAATGACAGTGAATGGGTGATATTATTCAATAGTCCAAAAAAAGTCAAATAAACCACCCTGATAGCACACATGTATATCATGGAGACGTCTATTTGACATCTGCATTTACATCTGCAAGACATATTTTTTAGAGTGTTTGCTCATCTGCAATACGTCTATAGGATGTTTCCTATCAGATGTCAAATAGACATTTAGAGAATGGCTTTTAGATGTTTATGATTTAGAATGTACGTAAAACTGACATCTTAGAGACATCTATCAGATGTTTGTACACAGCAGATGCTTTCCAGATTATGTGATCTTTAACAGACATCTTGCAGACGTACGAGTGCTATCTGGGTGCATCCATCCATCATAAAAAATGCCCCACACGGCTCCAGGGGATTAATAAAGGAATCCTGAAGCAAATCGATGTGTTTTTGTAAGACAAATATCCATATTTAAAACTTTATAAACCGTAATGTCTAGCTTTCGCTAACTGTCATATGCACATTCACAATAGAACACTGTTCCGGTGGATGATGTAGGATGTAGGCATAGCATAATGCCGCGTTCCAGACAAGGTCGGAAGAGGGAACATTCGAGTTGAAATGTCCCACTTCAAACCTCCGTGAGTTTGAATCAATCACATTTCACGTTAACATATTGACCACATGGTGTCATCAGAAAAAGAAAAAAAATAACATAAAATCCTGCCTTTCGCTTTAAAAACAGCTGACAAAAAGCTGAAATTAAGGCATCATTTTACAAACTTAAAGTTTAATGTTTTTAAGTTTGATATAAGGTAGCTCCACACTATGCTCGTTGGAAGCAGTGACATCAAATCTTGCTGAGGTCGGGGTTGATCGATCTGCCCCGAGTTCACAGGTTGAATATTCAACTTCAAGCGGTGTTGCAAACGTTATTTCCAAGTCTGAGGTGGGAAAAATCCGAATTTCGAGTTGTCTGGAATGCAGCATAATTTCTGTTAAGAAGTGATGAACGCGGAAGCACAGAGGAGAGAGCAAAACAAAACATGAATTAGAAGTACAAAACAAGGATTTGTAAAGAAAAATGTCAGAGGATTTAGATATAAGCCATGCTTGGCGCAGACCTCAGCCTGACTTCTTAGCCTTGTAGAATGACCGCTCACCTCGCTGACAAGGCTTACACTTCCCCTGGCAAAGTGGCATCCAAACTGCACGCAATGGTAGTGCTGCAGGTTTTTCAAGCCAAGCTCCCACAGTCTCTGAACAGCGGTGTGATGGACTCGGATGCTGTGAATGACCTGAGTGCTGCGACAGACTTTACACTGATGGCGACAAAACACTCCTCTCAAACCATAGATTAATCCATGGGGCTCATGGTGGTCATTCACAGAGACCTATGGCTGACCCTAGCTGACCTGATGGACTCCGACCATAAGGCGCTCCTTAACACACCAATTACTCCCTCTGGCCTCTTTGGTGATGCCGTGGAGTCAATCAAGTTATCAAGTGCTTCTCTGAGGTGCAAAAGCACACAAAGGCGATGAGTCATCTGATGCCCCGGCGGCCATTCCATCCGCCATCGAGATCACGCTCCATATCTGCACCCCGCTCCGCTCAGAGAATGGCTAAGCAGCCTCGGCAGCTCTTTGACATGAGCCGTATGTTCGCCACAAGCAGTGGACGGGATCCGAGAAAAGGCGTAACGGACAGAGAAGGAATCCCCACCGTGACAGCAGACCGCCCTCGGCTGCCAAGCCTTTGTGCTGATGGACCTGCCAAGAAGAGGAGAGAGCTCACTGGAGGCCTGACTCCCAAGCGCCGCATCTTTCATTATGTTCCCCTTGTTCCTGCAGGCAACAAAAGCAATGATCATGTTTCGGTTTGTTCAATAAAAACACAAAAAGAGCTGTTCCCTCTTCATCCTATCAATACGGCATTACTAACCCTGCCTCAGAGCAGCACAGAGCCGCTGTCTGTGCTTGTGATGGCCTCCCAGTGTTATCCTCCACGAGCCGTTTCCCCGCCAGGGTGTTTAGCCTCACCGGGGCAAGGCACCAGTCTACAAATAACGCTGCCAGCAAAAGCGACTGGAGAGATTCAGCTGCTATGTCAGTTCCTATACATGTGTAGAGTTATTCCAGGCATTTCGCACTGGCTGATGGGCATAATAGAACACGGGAATTCTCTACAGTTCAGATGCAGACCACCCCGTTTCAATGGCGTGGTTCTGTCAATGACATTGCCTCAAAATGCCCCTGTTTTGAGACAGGGGTTCACAGTCTGCTTGCAAAAGGAGCGATAGAGCAATTCTCTCCGAGTGAGCTGGAGAGCAGGTTTTACAGCCACTATTTTATGTTACCCAAGAGAGGTGGGGGACTCTGTCTCAACCTGGACCTGAGACCCATCAACAGAGCACTTTACAAGTGCATGTTCAGGATGACGACTCTGAAGCAGATATTGGCACAAATCCATCACAGGGACTGGCTTGCATCCATAGATCTGAAAAATGTATATTTCCATACTCAGATAGCACCATGCCACAGACACTTTCTGAGGTTTGCTTTCAAAGGCACATCATACCAGTACTCAGTGCTCCCATTCGGGAGAACACATTCTCAATGGGCATTCTCACCGGACCTTACACACGCGTAAGACAGTCAGTGGAAGCTAGAGATTACTGTTTATAAAGTTTTAAATATGGATATTTTTTCTTACAAAAACACATTGATTTGCTTCAGGAGGCCTTTATTCACTCCCCGGAGCTGTGTGGGGCACTTTTTATGTGATGGATGGATGCGCTTTATTGGACTTATTTTGGACTATTGAAAAAATAACACCCATTCACAGCCATTATAAAGCCTGGAAGAGCCAGGACATGTTTGTTTTTAAATATAACTCAAATTGGATTCATCTAGGATGCCTTGAGGGTGAGTAAATCATGAGGTAATTTTTACTTTTGTGTGAACTATCCCTTTAACCAATTTTTAACTGTTGTCCAAGTGTCTAAGTGTCCAAATATTGTTTTATGCCTACTGTATACACGTTGCAGAAACGGAAGATTTACTGTACAAAGTATTTGTTTCATCCTATTGTTATACCCTTTATTTCAATTAGTAATAAAGACATTACTTACAAACCACAGTATATTTACTGTCTTTAAGCAATTTCTGTTGTTTTGTGATTTAAACTGATACTGCCTGACTTTTTTTTCATTCACTGTAAACAAAACAAGATTTTGATTATGCTTATTTGTAACAATTATTTATGAGTTTTTTTGTTTTTTTAAGTTGCTTGCATTGTGCATATAGTTGGCATCAAATTCAAAAGGACATTTAACATTTTATATATAATTCATGTTTTAATTAGGCAGCATGTTTACTATTAAGATCAAAAAGAAATGGATTTTCTGAAACAACATGCACAGTGGTTATACATGAGATTATGTAATTATGACTGAATATGTTCAGTGTGTTAATTAGCAGCAAACACCATGTACCAAACACCTCAACAACACTAGATTAGCAGTGTGCTATGCGTGCCAAAAAGTTTGGAAGTCCAGTCAAATATGAAATCGAAACAAGCAAAACACCATAGTGGCAGACTAGTCTTTTCTGCATTTTAACATATAGTGGCTAAAATTCCTGTAAAGCTGTACATGTTTAACCGCAAGTGTGTAGGATGGTGTCGTTCTGTGAGTTCCCACCCAGTGACTTATTCACACATGCTGAAATCTGAACTCCTTTTACAGTACAACATGCGTCATCCACTTATACTCCTACGAAAATGTATTCAATTTGATAATTGAACTGAATTACTACTGCCAACATCAGTCAGCTTTGAACAATTACTCCAAACCCATAGATTAATTTGAAATGAACCAGTGTTTGATTTTTTTCTGGCTTTGATAGACAGTTCATACAGTTCTCCTTCTTTTGCTTCTTTTCCACAAAGAAAGAAAGAAAGACATACAGACAGAAAACACATTATCTACTCATATCACATAATGCACCCAAATGTAATAAATTGTTTAATTCAAGGACACACGTACTTAAAGGTTGTATGCTCAAATTTCAGCTTTGTTTGTCACTGACCTTAGGTAATTTTGTCTGCTGAATCACTCTCCACGCTATCTACTGATATCCTAATTATAATTCAGTTTAACTCATTCTGACACAGTCATTTTAGATGTAATTTCATGCATCAAATGTGCAGGAACACGCCATTTCCAGGTGTCAGTCATTGTGAGATGTACAAGAACTGAGATGTACTCTCAGGAGCGTGACTGGTATCAGTGCAGTGACCTTCTGCCACCTACAGTCAGAGGAAATGATGCAATCATGGTCTCGGCTCCTAGCAGTTCTCTTACGTGTGGTTAGAGCTGCAGTGAATCGATGAGACATGCAGCACGCATCAAGAGCATTTATCAGAGTTTGCACTTTAGCTCAACCAGAATCAGTGGGATAGAGGTCAGGGCACTCGTTTGGTTGAAATAATTTATTAATCCAGTGGTTCTCTAGGTTTGCTTCAGGACACCGATTTTACAGTAAACATGAAGTGTCAATCTAGCACAGTACAATTTTTATTTATTTCTTTTTTTTTTCTTGTATAAGCTCTGCAAATAACCACCTTTCATTATCTAGCTTGTTTTGGCTGATTAGTTCTAGTGTGGAGCTAATCTAGATGATGAACCAGCAAAATTTAGATGGTGATGCTGGTCACTCCAGGAAGTCTTCCTGGTTAACTTGGTTAGGAAGCCTACTTTTAACACCAGCACATCAGCATCCAAAACATGCATGTGCTAGTAAGAAATATGCTGGCATTTTCAGCAGGGTGTTTTCTTATGCAATGCATGCACAGTTAGTTATTTTGAATGGCAACACACACACACATATATATATATATATATATATATGGCTGGCTAGCATTCACTTGAGATTCCTGCAGCACGCTTTCAGAGTTCCCTGAAACCCTCCACCTTTCCCAGCTCCACCTGTATAGATCTGCTATGTGGTTATTTTGTATGCTATTTGTGCAGCAGCAGCATGTCTTAAATACTCACGGCACCGTATCGCCATATGCATTGGCAGTAGCAAGTTCCTGCACTTGCTTGCAGCAGCAGCAATAATCTAGAACTACAGCAATAACCAACAGCAGCAGCGTAGCAGATCTGTTCCGCGAAGACCAAATGCATTAACATTGTCATATCCATCACCATGCTAAAATGTTCCGAGAGTTGTCATGATTAAAATATATATAATGGCTTGCACTGTTGATATTTGCAGAATTGTTGTATTTACTTTTCCTACTAGATATTTATTTCATATGAGACTTCTGAGAGTCTGTGAAGTGCTATTGTAGCAGGAACATTTATTTCATGGTGGATCACAGGAGAGTGTTACGCTTTAAAATATAGAAACCTAGCCACTGTCAAAGAGAGAGAGAAAATCAACTAAAAGAAGCAAAGTGTCTATTGTGGGAAGTCTTTTTCAATTGATGTTTCTGTAAAGGTGGACAGCCACTGTCATTCTATTATCCTGTTACAACGCCAACACAATCGACAGTGCTGAGCTGAAACAAATTCACCAAGGTTTCCTTAATGCTGTACTTACAAATCACACTGCAAATGTAAGTCTCCATTAATAGGCAAATATTTTGCTAAAACTTAGTTTAGATTAACCTTGTTGCTGTGTCTCTTTTGTAGGGAGAAAAGAAAAAAAAGGTGTAATTAGTTGGTCCCAATGACCTTAGGATGCCTTGAACTTGAAGTATTGCAATGAACCAAAATACTACCTCTGTAAATCTATGATTTGAACTACAGCAAAGTTAAAACTAAACTATAACATACACAAATGAAATGACCACTGGCAAACATTCTTTCATGAGCAAGGGTTTTGATGTACTCATGTGCTCCAGTTGTTGTTTTATGTGGTTTGTGGTCTTTTGCTGTGGTTTGGTTCATCATCCTGTATCCTGTACATACACTGTTTTGTGTTTGCCCTCTTGTACATGCTGACAGTTATACAGATAAAGGTTTTTTTATTTATTTGTTTGTTTGTACTTTTTCTTTTTCACTCCATCAGTGAAAATAGTTCCAAAACAAAGCGTTATGCTTTGTGTGTTTCCAAGAAATCCACAAATTGGAGTTTGTGTGTTGGGTGCCAACTCTCCTAATTCAAAGTGTTCTGTAATCAGTCTGCCCCAGTTCCACTCTGGGTTTCCCATTTCCTATATCACACTGTGAAGAGGAAGCACTGACAGTCTACGTTCAAAACCATCTACTTCTCATTTCATACAGGTCCTCTTCTGACTCCACACCATTCAGCGAGCCGACTGCCCTCATTGTGAGCGGCTTCCCCTGCGTACGCTTCGCTCCCGGAAGGCTCTCTTTGAGGAGGGAGCCTTCACCAGCGTTCCCCGCGGTGCTGGCCCCGCATTCGCAGGCGGATCTGGCGGAGGGAATGGAGATGGGCGAGTCCCTATCTCCTTCCTCATCTGCTAGATCCGGCGCCCCCTCTCTGGGATCGGAAGACCGATCTGCAGTTTCTTCCCCCCGGACAGAGGGCTCGATGCTGCGCCTCTCTTCCTCTGAGGAGGTCGATGTGGAAAGCGTCGAGGATGCGCCTCATTCGCCCCAATATGAGGAGCTTTTGGAGGTGGTGACTCGTGCGGTAGCCAAATTAAACATTGAGTGGCCCACTGAGAAACAGAATGAGCCAAAGTCTCAGGACTTCTGAGGGCTGCCCCTACTGGGGTGGAGCGGTGAACACTGCATTACACGGTGTCCGTCTCGCCTCAGTGCCCTCGGGAGATCGATCTGTTAGCCCTGCCAGAGTCCCAGGGCGTTGCAGTCTCCAGCGAGCACTGCTCTCAGTTTCTTCCGCCCGGGAACGTAGCGGAGCTGAGAGGCTCGCTACCTCTTCGGAGGGCTTTACAGCAGTTAGATCGGCTGTTCCCTGCCGGTGCACCGCTCCAGGGCACCGATTTAGCTGCCCCTATTACACCAGAGGTCAGTCTCGAGAGACTGATTCCCTTAGTAGACTATTTAGCAGCATGGAAACTACTGCCAAATGTGTCTCAGTGGGTCCTGCACACGATAGAAAAAGGCTGTCGCATTCAGTTCGGCTCTCCACCGCCGCATTTCAGCAGGGTTGTTCCGACTTTGGTTGGCCCCAAGCAGGCTCTGGTAATGGAACAGGAAGTAAACACTCTGTTGAGAAAAGACGCCATCGAAGTGGCCGTTTTACAGCCGGTACTTCATAGTTCCAAAGAAGGATGGAGGGTTGCGTCCGATTTTAGATATGCGTCAGCTGAACCGCTCAGTCATGCGACTGAAGTTCAAGATACTCACTATCACACAAGTCGTGTCTCAGGTCAGGTCCGAGGACTGGTTTGTCACGATAGATCTAAAAGACGCATACTTCCACATCTCCATCCTTCCCACCCACAGGAAGTTCCTGAGGTTTGCTTTCGGGGGCGAAGCATACCAATATCGTGTTCTTCCTTTCGGCCTTGCACTCTCACCCTGCACTTTTACGAAGTGTATGGAGCAGATGGCAGTTCGACATCGAGATGTCGTTCTTGCTCATATGGGGGAGCTGGGTTTGAGACTAAACGCCAAGAAAAGTGATCCAACGTGGTACCTTTTGGCCTGCTGTACATGAAACCCCTACAGTGGTGGCTCAAGACCAAGCGGTTCTGCCCGAGGGGAAACACGCTTCGTACGATCAAGGTCACGCGGAAGTGTATTCGTGCCTTAGATGTGTGGAAAGAAACTTGGTTCTTGTCCCAGGGCCCGGTGTTGGGAGCTCCCAACCGCTGCTCTCCGGTGCGCTGAGGCTGAGGCCCCCGGTACAGTCCCGTGTTCCCCCGTGGGATTTGGCTGTGGTGTTAGAGGCTTTCTGTAAAGCTCCTTTCGAGCCCATTGAAGAGATATCTGATCGACATCTCACAATTAAGACTGGCTATTTCTTCTGGCTATTTCCTCTCTGAAGAGAGTTGGGGATATCCAGGCCCTCTCAGTGGCCCCTTCTCATCTCGACTTTGCGCCCGGCATGGCCAAAGCATTTCTTTACCCTCGAGTAGGGTATGTCCCCAAAGTTCCCTCTGTCATGCCACAGCCTATCGTACTGCAGGCTTTCTGTCCTCTTCCCTTCAGGGAGCCCGACCAGCAGAAACTTAACTGTATGTGTCCAGTTCGAGCACTGGACACGTACATCCACAGAGCTGCCCTGTGTAGAAGGGCAGACCAATTGCTTGTGTGCTATTGTGCCATTAACATTGCCTATGAGTCCTCTTATCTCCCCTTGCCGATGGGAGTCAAGGCTCATTCTACGAGAAGTATGGCGGCCTCATAGGCCTTTCTGGCAGGTGTGTCTATGCAGGACATCTGCAACGCTGCGGGATCGTCCCCAACGTTCATGAGGTTCTATGGCCTTGACATGCGAGCCACTCCGGGCTCCTCTGTTCTCTCGTCCTAGTATACACTAGGCAGGGATTTGTCAGTCTGGTGGCGTGGGCATCTCGTTCCCATAGCGTCTTCGTACACAGCTCGAGTTCCTGAAGGGGAATGTCTCAGGTTACGCATGTAACCATGGTTCCCCGAAGGGAATGAGACGATGTGTCTCGAAGCCATACTTCCGGCATCCCTGCTAGCGCTTGCTTCATTCCTAGAAGCTGAAGCCGGTTCCACCTCACGTGCTTTTATAGCTTCCTGGTCGCTACGTCACCCGCCTATGACGTCTCGCCCTTCCATTGGACTGATTACACATGTGATTCAGAGCATGGTCACGCTGGGGGCGTTCCCATAGCGTCTTCGGACGCAGTGTCTCGTTCCCTTCGGGGAACCATGGTTACATGAGTAAACTGAGACGATTTCAGAGCGCTAGGAAATCATATTCAGATATTAACCTCTTAAAGGGGTCATATGATGCTGCTAAAAAGAACATTATTTTGTGTATTTGGTGTAATGAAATGTGTTTATGCGGTTTAAGGTTCTTCCCACATAGTGATGTAGATATGTGGGGGCGTGTTAGAACGAGCCGTTTTAGGTAGGCGTGGCTGACTCTTAACTTTTATAAAGAATATCTCTTTGGATTTGAGACTTTAGTCTTTGCAACTTTACAGATCTTCTTTATGCACCAAGAGCTTGTAACACTCCAAAAGAGAAAGGAAAAATTGAAATCACATCATATGACCCCTTTAAGACCCGGCAAAACATTTTAGTAAAAAAATAGTATTTTTTTCATGTCATTACATTGTTTAGAGCATTAAAAAAAAAGTAAAACATTTTTTTTTTTTTATTATATTTCATTCATAAGTTATTCTACGTCCTTGGAAGAGGACATCGGGACTCGATTTCTTTAAAAAAATAAAAAGAATAGGCATAGGCAAAAATAATTGATTATTTTTTTAAAATCACCAATACATTTTTAGTTTTCAGGATTTTTTTTTACCAAACTTTGTAAAAAGATAATTCTCAACTATGTTATAAAATAATGATTTGATATACCATTTTTCTTAATGCAAAATGTGTGTAAAATGGCCATAAACAGGTTTTCTCATTATATATAATGTATCTACAAACTAAATCAAATTTGCATATTAATGTGTTTTTGGGGCAACATGAATTAAAAAAAAAAAGTGTAATAATGGGAGTAATAATTGACAACATTTTCATAATAATATATAATATTTCATAGGAATATTGAAATATATTTTCTTTTCCTATTCATTTGTTGTGTCTCCCAAAATGCGTAATAAACATGCTTTTAGTCCCGGTGTCCTCATATGAGGACATGTATGAAATCAACATCCTGTTTCATAACAGAAAGTCATATTTTGATTTAAAACCCCATAACATTTTCCTGAGATGTTGATTTATGACACACAGTTTAAAAATTAGTCAGATTTGATGATAATTACAAAATATTACCATATTTCCATAAGAGTTCACTAAATTAATATCAGACATTTTTGAAGACCAAGGAGAGGGAGTAGTCATGGTGAAACATCCAAACATTTAGTATCTCTGAAAAGCCCTGAATGTGCTCTGTACAGGACATCCAGACTTAAATCTGTGGCATGTATAGTCTCAGAGAAATTCACTAAAATATAATGTCCTCATATGAGGATGCAGGGTCTCAGGAGGTTAAGAGATTTAAACATGTAAACATAGCAACAACATAAACATAAATGCTAGCTTGCCTATTCCGCTCTCTACAGCAACACTTTATTTAAAACAAAGATGTATATCCTCTCTAAGTTGCAAATTTTTTATGTGATCCTGTGACTCATTTTACACTTATTTTGATCCCCACAGAGGAAGCCCTTAAGGAAGGGACACTGTGTATTAGTGCCTGTGTGTCTCTGCTACTTAGAACAATATCCCTGCATCCTGTGCTAAGTGTTAGCACCCCGCTGTTGCTGAATGACAGCTCTCAAACAGGGATAGTGTGTCGACTTTTGTTGCCAGCACAGGCATAAGTGATAAACACCAGCAATTTGAGCCAGAGCGAGGCCAACAGCAGGGCCAAAAGCCCTGAGAATGCGCACCCCACTTCAAAACACATGCACCATCAAATATTAACAGCACCACTTTCTCTAAACTCACCGTTTAAGACTTGCCGTTCTCCTCTGTTAACTGAAGTAGCCTAAAGTACCCTTAAAAATGCTAATTTTACGCACAAAACATGGATTTTTGTCCAATATGGCAAGTTTGTGGGAGGTTTGTGGAAGGTTTATCTGCAACTATTATTTTTATTTGGAATGCATTTACTCTTTAAATAGGCCCTTCATAGCCCTGGTCCCCGGGCCCACTGTTGTGGCAATGTAAACATGGCTGGGTAATTTGAATTCCAACAAAGTGAAGATTAGCTCTTGACCGACGGTGGCAGATGATTATTTCTAAAATAATCCTGTTTTGATATGCATCGGCTTTCAGGCAGGAATTTTCAATTAGTTTTCAAATTGCCGCATATAAACAAGTTCCAGGGTCTCCTTATCAGAAAGTGGCACTGCCACAGAATAGACGTACGTCTGCCGCCGTAAACCGTTCCCACTCCCCCTTCTACTCACCCTTCTACATCTGGTCCTACAAGTGCAGAGGTCTTGCTTGTCTGGATTTCAAAGGGTCTCCTTTATCATGCCCCAGGTAGAGAGGTTTTATGTATGTACTTTGCAAATATGGAGCGATGTACAAACATGCCCTCCCTGAATATGTTCTGCATGAGAAGTTTCACCCATTTCTACCCCTGAATAGGCAAATGTGCAGGCAGACAGAAATCAAATGGCCACCCATGACCAAAATAATCAGGCCCCAACCAGGACCCTGCAGCTGGAGATAAATGTTTAGCTGCATGATTGTTCAATGTATAATATTAGTTCCTTCCACAACATCTCAAATACTGCCAAATTAACATTTACATTTATATATTCAGTTGATGTTAGTATGCTTGTCTCCACTATTTATGTGCTTCTTTTTAATTTGCTGTAAACCAAAGTATGTATTTAAAAAGTAATTAAACACTTGATTATGCACTGCATTCATTCAATGGTTATTGCATTTAGCAAGGTTTGCTTAAAATTTAAGAGTACGGTAAATCTGTTTTTGAATATGTTTTATTCAATGTTTGAATCAACTCATGCCTAATGGGGGTCTCAATTAATCTGAATAAATCAACAATGCAAAATAATGTCCAATCAATCTATGGGAATGTCAAGAGATTGTGTGAATCCCAAATGAAAGTTGTTTTTATTTTAAATAAAACAAATTGAAGCAGATATTAGGTTGTATTTTATTTTAGCTTTTCTTTGACTTGATTGGCTTGATTTCTTTTGGACAGAGTTATTAACATTACCAACTGTGTGTGTGTGTGTGTGTCCTCTTCCACCCTCAATACCACGACTAAAGTTAGACCCTTGAGCAAGGCACCGAACCCACAAATGCTCCCGGGGCGCCGCAGCAAAAATGGCTGCCCGCTGCTCCATCTGTGTGTTCACTGTGTGTGTATGTTTGTGTTTTCACTACTCACTGCTCTGTGTGTGCACTTGGATGGGTTAAATGCAGAGCGCAGATTCTGAGTATGGGACACCATACTTGGCTACACGTCATGTCACTGTATATATGGGGGTTTTATTTTCAATCACAGCTGACATTGCATCTTACTGCATGCAATACTACTACTTGGTCAGTGCGAAACACAATTTTTATAAGTTTCATAAGTACTAGCTGTATAGGGCATCAGGGTCATGTGCTTCTGGTCTGATTAGAGGTGACCAGCAAGACGAGACTGCGGTCACTTGAATGACAAAACCCGCACATGATATGATACCAAGGTTGATGTCCAGTTAGTGCTGACAGTTTAAATCGATTTTGGCCAGATCACTTACCACATAAATCATTGTGGCCAATGCGCTGCTTGCAGTAGTATTATCAAGAAGGTGAGTGGTTGATACGAGTCAACAGAAAACAGAAAACGCTGATTTACTATGAATTCATTGGTATAGCAGTTCCATTTGTTGGTTCACCCTTTTGTTTGGCAGTCTCTTTTAATCAGCTTCTATCTGCAATTTGTTGACATCCCTGAACATCTTCAGTCAGTCACTGTTTATGTATTAACCATTGATTGGTTGAAGAAAAAGAGTCAATTTACTTTGTGAAGGCAGGGAAATGTTGGTTGTTTCTCAAGTTAGATGAGTCAGTTGTCTCTAAAGAGTTCAAAGATATCTCGTGGTTCAATATCAGCAGTCACTGGCAAGCACTATAAGGCCCACAGTAAATATTGATTACTCTGTAAAGGATTATTAGGCCCGAAGGCCTTTATGACTATAACAGACTATATTGCAATAATAAAACCTCCTATGTATCATTTTGATTTCATCTGGGATTACAACATACAATGTGATACACTTGTGTGATACACTCTCTCAAGAAAGTTCACCTGCTCTCAATGGCACTTTCGACAAATACTGTCTATTTGGGTTATCAGAGGAACTCACAGAAATGCCTTTATTGATTTTTCTCATTCCTTTTATAGACTTTGTCATCTGTTCCCTGAAACTGTACTATATTAAACTCCTCACCAAAAAAGGAAATGCAGATGAAAACTTCAAAAGATAACGTAATGAGCCCAGGGATTCATAACTATACTTCTGTATGGAAAAGAAAGAATGTAGCCTATAATACAAGTTTTAAGTGGATAAATTGGCAGAGTGAATTACCTTTTGATACAGTCCTCATTAATCTAGTCTAATACATTCAACAGAAGCGTGCAAATATCTCAGGCAAGAGTGAGCATGCTGTTAATGATAAGACCACAGAGTGAAATCATTACTACCTTCAATGTTCCCAATCTAATTGAGACATTAATTAAAGTGTAATTTCAGCTAAGTTTTATTTATAACTCCATTTTTCATTGAACTCAAGAAAGAGGGCAGTTGTGGCATTTTGTCATGTATCTGGGTTTGAGAACTTTAACTAATACCTGCATGTGAGCTTAGAACATTTTGTATTATTGTGTGTATTAGGTCTTATGTTTCCACGTTGACCTACCCTTTAGAATTAGCACCATAGTTTTTGTCTTCTACCAGGGCTGCCTGTGACTCATAACGGTTTCTATTTAAGTCAGACCATGTAAGGTTTCCTTCTAACATTTGACCCCCAAACATCACTGAACTGTAGCCTCAGAGAAAAGAAATGGTCCCACTTCCACAATGATATTTATTCTTACTACTATCGTTACCTTTCTTCTTTGATTGCCTCAAACACTCAAGTGTTGCTGAAAGTTTGATTTGAAAATTTCAGTGCCAAGCCCATTCAGTCCTTGGTGTTGTCCCCTATATGGCCAAAAGTGTATCGCAAGGCAAGCCATCTGAAACAGCAAGCTATGACACAAATAGGACCTCTATGTTTAAGCTAGAAGCCAACCATCTGGTTTGGCATAGATAGCACCTCAAACACTGGACATCCCTGCAAGGAAATGATGGCAAAAGGAGATGATGGCATGAGAAGATAAAGGGTAGTTATAATATCAAATACCTTGAGGATAAATACATTTTGAGCTAGAACTGCATGCTACTTGCCATTCAGCAGACACTTTTCATCCAAACCATCTTAGAACACTAATTGCAGGCATGCAGCATCCCTGGACTAAAATTATTAGTGCCATGTCTGTGACCGGTGATGGAAGAAGATTGTCAGAATGAATGGCTAGAATTGGTCTCAAAATGCATGTACTTGCAGTAAGATTTAAGGTGGACATCAACCTCAGCAACAATCAGAAAATAAATAAATAAATAAAACTTGCACTTCACGATTGACATTTAATTGCAATGACCTGCTTCCATTTTAATGTAATAATGTAATGTAATATTCATTCAGGTCACACTTAATTTTATACCTTCAGAATTAGATTATAGCATCTAAATGACAGATGGTTGGAGGGGAGGGATTAAAAATAAAAGGGCTTGATGAAAGACACACATTTTTCTTTGGAATAAAATGCCCCAATTAATTGGACTCAACAAAGGTAAGGAATATGTAATAAGAAAATAAATATAGTCTGATGATTTTGACGTGAAGTGTTGGAGTGATCAAAGAAGCAGGCTTCAGGGAATACTATTCAGCTGAATAGAGCCAGATTTCTACACACCACAGTTTGATGGCATCATAAATAAATAAATAAATAAGGAAGCACAGAAACTTTGGAGAGAAATAATCTGATTGTATTACATTCAGTGTAAACGGTGACTGATAATGGATTATATTGACAGTAACAGGGTTACACCAGTTGAGGCTCACGCAGCCTGCATGTGAGTGAGACTCATGGATAAATCAAAACAAATTAGTGCAACACCACACAAGAAGAAACAAACATGAACAAACATACTATGGTAAAAATTCAAAATGTTGAGTTTGTATTTATAACATACCTGCAAAACCACAAGACCAAGAGTGCTGTTTTTCCGAACATCAGCAATACTGCAAATGTGACATTGGTTTTATAGGCCTACAACAGTTCAGTAAACAAGCAATTGATATTTAGTGACTTACATTTTAGACACAACACTTACTGCCGAAAATAGTTCCAAACAAAGATCACATTGTGCATCTCTGAGCAACACAGTGTTTCATTACTGAATGATTCAGCGTTTTTGAAGGAAATGAGTGAATCAATGATTCAATGACCCATTCATAAAGACTGTCATTTGCTTCATTGCTTGAATGAATCAGCCATTTAAATGAACTGGTTGAATGAACAACTCAGTGACTCACTCATTAAAGGAACAATATGTAACTTTTCACCACTAGAGGTCGCATTTTCAAAACAATAACAAAGGTGAAGCTTGATGACGCTATGAAGGAGAGTGGAATGATGGGAGATGTCGTTTTCACCATCCAGAGATATCCAAATCATGTTCACGGATGTAATTAATTATTTTATTTTTTATTGCACTCTAAAAATGCTGGGTTGTTTCAACCCAACTTTGGGTAAAATATGGACTAACCCAGCTGTTGGGTTACATTTTTCAATTAAATTTATAACTCAAACGTTGGGTTAGTCCATATCTGACCAAAAGTTGGGTTGAAACAACCCAGCATTTTTTAGAGTGTACCTGTACCTTCCAAGTTATTCAAACAACGAATAAATAAAAAAGCGAGCAAAGAACATTTACATTGTCAAGGAACAGTATATGACTGATTTCAGTCTAGCGCGAATTTAAGCTCTTTCAAAAAACTCCCTTTATAATCAGTAAAGCTGTCTATACATTTTTTGATGAATGAATCTCCTACTTACATCATACGTGCATCTGCACTTTTTTTATGATGAATGAATTCATGAGAGAGCAGAATTCAGTCAGTGAGCGTGCACTGAACAAAACTCCGGCGTTTCAGCGATGACTCATCTGAACGCCTCTGATTGGCCACTGCAAAAACGCGGAAGAAGAATCATGGTGCAGCATTGAGCAGATCTAAATTTAATGCTGCAGTAAACACTTTTCACATTTCATTTTCATTTTATTAGCGACAGCCATAATGGATTTAGTTTAACTGTACAGCAGCAGTTTTGTCCACATGTGTTGCCATAGTTTCTACAAGCGCAAACCGATAGCGCGGATGTTACGTCATCGATAGGCGACAATGAACAGGGACGAGCCATTATTTAAAATTGAAATTTCTCTTTATTTACAAATCCTTGGGAACTTTTGGGATAATGTAAGTACACAACTGCATGAAATATATAACACTGTGGAAGTGGTTTTGGGTTATTTTATTACGAAAATCTTACATGTGCCTTTAAGACACTTGCTACAACCAACTGGCAGTTTAGTTTCATATGTAAAGGTATCATTGCATTTTTACCAGTATTTCATATTTGTGGAAAGAAAAAAAAAAGTAACTTTATTGATAGAATTAAAGTCAACACATACATTTGATAAGTTTAGGAAAATATTGCTCTTTATAAAAGCTAAAAACAATGCCCTGGAAATCAATTTAAGGGGGGGAAATATCACAGATATTTAAGTAGAGCTAAAACTTATTGGCTGATTGTAGACTCGTCGTTGTAAACTGATGTTTTCTGTGAGCCTAGTGTGCTGCAATCTTTAACGGTCTGCCAGGCAGCAAAAGCTTTGTTTACAAGTTTTGGGACTGCTTCAGTGGAGCAACTAAACACTGAATTAAAAAAATATAAGCATTTTGTTTGAGACACTTTTACAATTTTAAAAAGATATGTTTACATGTTTATCCATGAGACACACGGAGCTTAGCCGACCCTTTGGATTCCTGAGTGATTTATTTTTATTAGTTTTGTGTCGTCTCACATTTATAATGGAAAATCATGTGAAGTACCTCACTTAGAAGATAATGTCTGTGGCAAGTAATATATGCAGGTAACATGAAATTATTGATGGTCTGTTACAGCATGCTGGTCTGTTATTGTGGCAACATTTATCATACCCACACCTAAACATTATCAAAACAAAACGATAACTGGATACTTACAGCCTCCCAGAAAGCACACACTCATAGATAACAAGTGAACCTACTGTGGCAGGATAAGTTATTTCATCTGATTGGTTGGTTGGGGTATGATTGGCAGACCAATGAGGTGGTAGCAGCCGTACTATTTTAGGACCTTTATTTTGACGGGGGGGGGTACGTTCCCAGTTTAATTTAGAGTGGGGCTGGTGTCGTTGGCGTTGCGGCAAGTCGTGGCAGAGTTCGCTTGCAGTGCTAGCGACGCGGGCAGGTGGGTGAATGCTGGCCGGTAGACTGAGTTGCGGCACCGGTAGTGAGTAGCCATACAGCTGTGTGTCTAGTGTTGGTTCAACATAACTCGTAAAGGGGAAATATCAAGATTTTCAAGCCCTGTTCCTAGCAAGGACTTCTTGCGACGACGCTGCTGTTTTGCTTATGGATATATTTTGTTGTTTTTTTATTTTTGATCATGTCGTTTACGGTCATCTGTGTGGTTAATGGTTTTGCTGCTCCGCGAGTCGCTGGGGCTGTTAACGCTAGCTTCTGAGCATTGTGTCCGCAGGGCTTTCTACTAGTTTAATTTCTTTGATTTAATTTCCTTTGTCAACAGAGTAAATTGTTGCTATATTTATTGGATTAGTTTTGCAGCTATTTTTAATTTTTTTTGTGTTGGTTTTGATTTATTTTGCAGCTATATTATAGCATTAATTTTCTTTATTTTTCTGGCTATGTATTGTTTATTGTAAAGTGTTTTTTTCTTTATTCATTGCCTAATTTTTCTAGTGCCATTTAGGTGCTGGTTATGTCTTGTATGTGGTGTCATCCGGAGGCCCGAGTGTCAAGGCTGCTACAGCACAGTGTCTGTAAACGTATTGTTTCGGTGGCTCTTTTTATTTATAATACTTAGTATGATTTTCTTTTGAATTTCTTTATAAATGTTTCTCTCCCTAGGGGCCAGTGAGGACTTAGCTGCTTTCATTCGGTGGTGTTTCACGGTGTGCTGTGTGTGTGTGCTTTGATACAACTTCCCTAGGGTGGGTGTGCGTGGTGTCTGATGGGGTGTGAACTGAGGTGGGTTTTGGACGACCTCCTAAGTTGCAGCCGGCCTGCCTTGTTCTCATTACTCCTGGCCCTGGGAACTATTTCTACCATTGTGGGTGTGTTCGTGAGAGAGAATTTTACTTGATGCCGGTGATTTTATAATAAAGTGTATTTCTTGTACTGATACTCACGTCTCCCTTATTTTCTCGCCTTCAATTGGTGAAACTTACCCGTGTGTCCTTTTATTGGGAGTTATTTCCCTGGCCTCCCACCAGGGTGGCGTAGTCGGATAAATCTAATTGTGGTTAACATTTCCTTCCATTTGGTAGTGCCACACTACAATGGTAACATCTGTCACCTAACTGCAGTCATTATATCCAATTATCACTCTCCTAGGTCGTATAACAGCCATGGTATATAATTCCATTTTAAGAGACCACAACCACCAACAAAAACTGTGTCCTCTTGATTTTCCCTTATGCAGTGATGGCCCTAAATACACTGCTAAACAATTCCAAGTGGTCGGTTCAGTACCAAGATGAACTCAAATCACACCAGTCACCAGAATCAAACAGCTTTACAACTCATTTAAGTATAATGTCCAATGTACTGTCTCAATTCAGAGGTTTTTGACAATATTCCAAGAATAACTCAAGTTGTCTTGGCAAAAGGTGGCCCTCGCTTCTTCATATGAATATATTGCAAGGTGTTTCCTTTATTTTGTCAAGCCTTTGTAAATTAAAGTTCTACATTATAGTAAAGTACTATACTACGCTACATGTCGTTAGGCAGCAACATACAACAGCCACTTACTGTCAAGGATGCCATCATTTTAACTGGTCAGTATTTCACTTCTGAAATGCTTTTTCTATACCTGCCAATATCCGGCTATTCAGCTGCCTAATGGACATACTGTAAAGACTACCTCATTACAGCCCATTACAGGGGAAAGAAAAATTAAATGTGAATGAAGAGAGAGAGAGAAAGAGAGAGAGAGAGAGAGAGAGAGAGAAACAAGAAAATGAGACCAAGAAAGTGTAGAATTAAATGCAGTTTAGTTCTACAGTGTTCATATTTAGTCTACCATTACAGTTTGCAGTCACCTTGCATGGTTTTGCTCACAGATAACCAAAACAGCCGTAAATGGCCTTTAAATGATAGCATCAGTATCAAACCGTGCTGTGTAAATTGCCAAGCAGACCTTTATGCAGTGTTAATGGTTGCATATGGCTTTCATTTGGAAAGTGCCTGGACAATCCTTTAAAAGTTGTGGGAACTCTGATAAACAATCAGTTTCTCAGATCATTTACAGTGTGAAAGTCAATTGATGTTATATTAAGTAAAAAGTGATTAAATTTATTAATTGTAAATGACAAAACTGAACTGATCTAACCTTGCTTTGTCATAAAAAAGGTCAGAGTATATGATATTTTTAAGTACTTACCCAGACAAACAGTTATGAGGGTCTACATGGGTCCTATATGTGACAATTTCCTTCATATTTGGACTAACAACACATTAAATTGAAGCTAAACTGCTTTTAAGCATCTGTTTTCAACACAGCTCGGGCCGCTTCATGTCATCTACCCACTAATTAAACTTATGCAGAAAGACATCACTGCGACACTGATGAAACTAATTTGAGAAGATACACAGTAGACCGGAAATGTAAAGCATCGTTCCAGTATGAATGGGGTGAGGTTTTTGTTTGTTTGTTTGTTTTTTATTTGTTTGTTGCAGCCTTAATTTACTGTTACACCTTTTTTACTTTAAAACCCCATAAAAAATCAAAATGAATTTAAAATGGGAAAATAATAATAATAATAATAATAATAATAATAATACAATCTTACAGAAGATGTGTACTACTCGATTTGTATGTTTTCTTTTGTTTGTTTTTTTTTTTAGATCTGGACAAAAACTGGTGTCAGATCAAAGTGTTAAATGTTTTAAGGACAAAAGGAAAGTTGGAAACCCATATGCACAAACACACACTGACATTCATGCTCAGATGTTGACCCTGTCTCAGCCAATCTACCAGTCTGTTATAGGATGATCTTTGGCACTTCCTTGACCTTTGTCAAAACAAGCCTCTTTGGGGAACAAATGCCCTACTTTGCTATGACAAGTCCAGGTCAGACCTATAGACATTGCATCATTGAATCCCTTCGCCACAGACCCTGACCACTGAGCGGGGTCATCATATATGTGTGTTGTTGTCAAATTCATACTCTTGCCTTGTCAAAACAGACAAAAACGGAGTTTAGCACCTGCAGCATGACAAATGCATCCCAGCAGTTTTCACTGTAGCTTGTTCTTGTTCGAGCACACAGAGGGCATGTGCTGTTTGTTTACTTGCATTAAGTATTTAGTATGACATTAATATGAATAATTTATCAACTTACACATTTATACATTATAAATTATATATATAATAGTATATAACTTGTGTAACATAATATTTACGTTTTAATGCTATGAAAAATCTAAAGTAAATCTTGCAGTTTAATGTATATTGTTAATCATTGTTGTGTGTTTAACAATTAATGAATTTTACTGTAGGCATACATTATACAGCCAAGGTAACACATGCTACAATGTGCAAGAGACAACATATAATGAAATAAAAAAGTAGCTTCATCCAATATTAAAAGCCAATATTAACACATTACTTTGATCCAGATGTTACATTGCCATTGCCAGAATCCAATTGCTCACTCTCAGGGCGAGGGTACTAGGGCTAGGACAGAGTAGAGCTCTGTCTACTGTCTATTGATTTGTCCGTCAGCACAAAGACCTGTGGTGGCTCTGTCTTTGACCACACTCATGCCTGCACTGTGCATGTATTGGGGATGAATGGGAGGACAGATGGAGATGTGTATCGTCAGTCTTTAAACACGCCAGTTTCTGACAACCCACAGTCGTGGCAAACATGCCATTTGAATTAGGATTGAACAATTCATTGGAAAAATAATTGTGATTACAATTACAGCTGTTATGGTTACCTAATCAGGAAAATTATCTATTACAGTGTTATATCTGTATGTACTCACATTTTATCAAACATTACTACATAGAGTAAGATGGGGCAATATGCCCCATTATGTGGGGGCAATACATTATTGAGAGCAAGTTAATGTGATAGTTTGAGTAAGAGGAGCAAGGAGACGTAGGGAATTCACATCAACAGTCTTTATTAATCCAAACAAAAGCAAAGCACACGTAGCAGTGGGAATAGACGAACACAGAAATTAACAGACATTCAATACCTGACGCTGGAGACAAGGAAACACAGAGCTTAAGTACAGGGGAACCAATGGGACACAACTGGGAACAAATGAACTGAACGGGGAGCAAATTATCATAATGACAGGAATGGGAAGGGCAAAAGGAAACATAGGAAGCAAAACACACACAAAACACAGAACAGAGTCTGACATTACTCCTCTCTCCCGGAAGGCGCATCCCGCGCCGTAACAATTCCACCAGGGAGGGGGGGGTGGTTTGCCCTGGAGGCTGGTGCAGGACTGGGACACGGGGAATACCTCCAGGGCGGATCAGGCAGTCCAGGGTGCCATGTCGGCACAGGGAGCTCAGGGGCCATGGCGGAGCAGGGAGCTCGGAGCGCCATAGCGGAGCAGGCAGTTCAGGGTGCCATGGCGAAGCAGGCAGACTAGGAAGCCATGGCGGAGCAGGCAGCTCAGAAGGCCGTAGCTGGACGGCCTCCGTGACCTTTGCCTCGCCACTCGGACCGGCCACTACGGACAGACCCATACTTCCCCCCAAAAAAAATCCTTGGGGAGAATATCATTTTTAGAGGCCCTCCGTAGGCCTAACTCGGGAACAGTGGCCCTCCCTGGGCTTGACTTGGGGGCTGGAGCCCTCATTGGGCTCGACTTGGGAACTGGAGCCCTTTCTGAGCTACACTCGGGGACTGGAGCCCTCTCTGGGCTAAACTCGGGGACTGGAGCCTTCTCTGGGTTAAACTTGGGGACAGGAGCCCTCACTGGGCTAAACTCGGGGACAGGAGCCCTCCGTGGGCTAAACTCGGGAACAGGAGCCCTCTTTGGGCTGGATTCAGGGGCTGGAGCCAACACTGGAGCGAGCTCTGGGGCTGGAGCCGCGGTCGGCAGGCTTGATGGCGGGCTGGTTCTGGCTTGGGCACTCCCCAGACACCGGTAGATCCCTTCCCTTCAGCATAGTCCCTTGGTGTCTGGGAGGTCCATGGGGCGATGGTAGTTGGCCCTGAGCCAGAACAGAGAATCGATGGTGGCGTCATCCAATGCCGTCGCCACGGCAAGCCCACTGAATTCCCAGGCTTACTCGAAGAAGGGGAGATCTCGGCGGGCAAAAGCGGAGAACGGATCAGCTATTTCCATCACTGTGGGGAAAAATAAACGGGAAACAAAAACTTTTCAAAAAACGGAAAACAAACAAGGGGAGAGGGGGCACCGTTTGCTGTTCTGTAATGTTCTGGAATTCTGTCACAATCGCTGCTGCTACTGTGATGGAGCGAGGAGCGAAGGAGCGAGGAGACGTAGGGAATTCACATCAATGGTCTTTATTAATCCAAACAAAAGCAAAGCACACGTAGCAGAGGGGATAGACGAACACAGACATTCACAGACATTCAATACCTGACGCTGGAGACAAGGAAACACAGGGCTTAAGTACAGGGGAACTAATGGGACACACCTGGGAACAAATTAACTGAACGGGGAACACCTGGAACAAATGATCATAATGACAGGAACGGGAAGGACCAAATAAGGGCAAAATGTAACATAGGAAGCAAAACACGGAACAAAGTCTGACACATATAGAGTCTTAATAATTTTATTAATTTATTAATATTAGTTAATGTTAATTTCAACATTTAATAGTGCATTATTAAAATAAAAAGCTGTATCTCTTAATATTATTAAATGAAGCTAACATTAACAATGAACAGTTATTTGTTTTATTAACTAACATAGATAATGTTAGTTAATGCATTAACTGCCTTTGCACACCATTGGCATACAATGCAACAATGATTGATAAAGTAACAGAACAAGCAATCAATATTTTGTAAGAAAATGATCAAAATCCACATTTTAGCTGCAGAGCTGTGGTTGAGTTGACACAGAATGATCCAGTAATGACCAAAGATGCATTACATTAAATTGTACAGCTTTTAAACAGCTTGATCTATCCACCTGTATGGATGTGTAATCTACCTAAAGAATAGCCTATGACATAAAGTGGCTCCCCAAAACAAGGTAAACTAAATAATATTTATCAACATTAATAACTGCAACTATAATATCAGGGTGAATAATTGACATCTATGACTTTTAATTATGTCATAATTATGTAGCTCTAAAAACCTGCAATAAACCTTTATAAAGGAGTAATACAAAGCTGTAAAATTATGTTTTATTTGTTAAACTATTTAATTCAGTTATTAAAGGAATATGCAATTGGTCCACCTTCTCTGTACATTTCCACTCATATGTCAGCTCCCCCATTGGTTCTCACCATTTTGTACATGTTCGAAAGGGAACACTTGTGCTCACATTTAAGTTGGAGAGGCATGTTGCGAGGAAGTGTTTGCAGAAGTAAGCATCACTAGTTCTAGGTCTACTCTCAAATTAGATTTGGAGAGTCTGACATGTCTGAGGCACCAGTTGACTGATTGATTGAGTTGTTAACAGTGTTATCTCCAAAATGTTCCAGCAGTTCCACCTGTTTCAGTTATGAAAAAAAAACTTAAATAACATTTTTCTCATGAACCAGACATGTTTGAGACAAATCATAGATCAACATCAACTTCAGTTTGGCATCTACTCTGACTAAGGTCTATGCAACCATAATTATTCATGGTACAGTGCATGCTGGAAAGAGGACTTTTTTTTTTTCATCTTTTTCACCTCACCCTATAGGCCTATTTGAATTACTTAATCCAACTAATCTGATTTTAGATTAGTAAGTAAAAAAAAAAATAATAATAATAATTATTTGTTTATATTTTCAGAATAATCTAATTGATATTTTAAAAGGATTTTTATCCAAAAAGTCAGTCATCATTTACTCATCCTCAAGTCAATCCAAGATTTTGTTCATAAACTGAAAAGAATGAGGCATATGCCTGTGAATAACTGTATCTGACTGTCAGTATGAGGGCTTCTGAAAGGAACCTAAATAGCCCTAAAAATCACATCCCTAATTTTCTGGTCTTAATCATCTTTCTCTAGCTTGCAAACATTAACTATCATAAAGCAGGGCACCAGCCAATGATCAAGTCAGATCACTAGGTTATTAAGAGCCAAGGCCTATATGGGGGTGAAATGCCATGGATCGTAAGATATTAGTTGTCTTGTTTGTCCAGAGGAGCCATAAAAGACTATACTTTACTAACTGTTTGTCACTCCAAGAGGACAAGTTCTTAATATCAAGTGCTCTTATTAAAGCAAATGTGACCCTGGACCACAAAACCAGTCTTAAGTTGCTTGGGTATGTTTTTAGCAATAGCCAAAAAAACATTGTATGTGTCAAAATTATCGATTTTTCTTTTATGCCAAAAATTATTAGTTTTATTAGCTTATTATAATTATTATTAGCTTTAAATAGGATTTTTATACCATATCAAAATTCTTGATGCACTGAAATTTCATAATTTTTGCTACCAATTTCAATATCACAAAAAATAATACTAGCCTAAGTAAAAATAAGCTTACTGAAGACAAGTAAACAGTCACAAATTAGGCTACAACAGAACAAAGATCATAAAAAACGGCCTACTTGAAAAACTTAAAGCACTGAATAATAAATATATTGTATAAAGAAAATGTACAAATAGACTGAATAGTCTTCACTGTATAAATTCAATATACATTCATTCTTATTTATTTTACAAAAGTGATTCAGTCAAGGACAGTAAGTTATTTTATTTCTGATGTTTGATTTACATTGACACAAATGGTAACAGCAGCTATATTAGGCTGCATTATAGTTCACCCAAAAATGAAAATTCTGTTGATGTTCTAAACCTGTATGAGATTCCTTCATGCTGTTGAACACAAAAGAATATATTTGGAACAATATTGGTAACCAAACAGTTGCTGGGCCCTCACTACTTCCATATATGAGAAGAAAAA
>NW_015540899.1:706934-727904 GCF_001515605.1 Sinocyclocheilus anshuiensis
TGGACCCATACTCCCCCCCCCCCAAAATCCTTGGGGAGAATTTCGTCTTTAGAGGCCCTCCGTAGGCCTAACTCGGGAACAGTGGCCCTCCCTGGGCTTGACTTGGGGGCTGGAGCCCTCATTGGGCTCGACTTGGGAACTGGAGCCCTTTCTGAGCTACACTCGGGGACTGGAGCCCTCTCTGGGCTAAACTCGGGGACTGGAGCCTTCTCTGGGTTAAACTTGGGGACAGGAGCCCTCACTGGGCTAAACTCGGGGACAGGAGCCCTCCGTGGGCTAAACTCGGGAACAGGAGCCCTCTTTGGGCTGGATTCAGGGGCTGGAGCCAACACTGGAGCGAGCTCTGGGGCTGGAGCCGCGGTCGGCAGGCTTGATGGCGGGCTGGTTCTGGCTTGGGCACTCCCCAGACACCGGTAGATCCCTTCCCTTCAGCATAGTCCCTTGGTGTCTGGGAGGTCCATGGGGCGATGGTAGTTGGCCCTGAGCCAGAACAGAGAATCGATGGTGGCGTCATCCAATGCCGTCGCCACGGCAAGCCCACTGAATTCCCAGGCTTACTCGAAGAAGGGGAGATCTCGGCGGGCAAAAGCGGAGAACGGATCAGCTATTTCCATCACTGTGGGGAAAAATAAACGGGAAACAAAAACTTTTCAAAAAACGGAAAACAAACAAGGGGAGAGGGGGCACCGTTTGCTGTTCTGTAATGTTCTGGAATTCTGTCACAATCGCTGCTGCTACTGTGATGGAGCGAGGAGCGAAGGAGCGAGGAGACGTAGGGAATTCACATCAATGGTCTTTATTAATCCAAACGAAAGCAAAGCACACGTAGCAGAGGGGATAGACGAACACAGACATTCACAGACATTCAATACCTGACGCTGGAGACAAGGAAACACAGGGCTTAAGTACAGGGGAACTAATGGGACACACCTGGGAACAAATTAACTGAACGGGGAACACCTGGAACAAATGATCATAATGACAGGAACGGGAAGGACCAAATAAGGGCAAAATGTAACATAGGAAGCAAAACACGGAACAAAGTCTGACACATATAGAGTCTTAATAATTTTATTAATTTATTAATATTAGTTAATGTTAATTTCAACATTTAATAGTGCATTATTAAAATAAAAAGCTGTATCTCTTAATATTATTAAATGAAGCTAACATTAACAATGAACAGTTATTTGTTTTATTAACTAACATAGATAATGTTAGTTAATGCATTAACTGCCTTTGCACACCATTGGCATACAATGCAACAATGATTGATAAAGTAACAGAACAAGCAATCAATATTTTGTAAGAAAATGATCAAAATCCACATTTTAGCTGCAGAGCTGTGGTTGAGTTGACACAGAATGATCCAGTAATGACCAAAGATGCATTACATTAAATTGTACAGCTTTTAAACAGCTTGATCTATCCACCTGTATGGATGTGTAATCTACCTAAAGAATAGCCTATGACATAAAGTGGCTCCCCAAAACAAGGTAAACTAAATAATATTTATCAACATTAATAACTGCAACTATAATATCAGGGTGAATAATTGACATCTATGAATTTTAATTATGTCATAATTATGTAGCTCTAAAAACCTGCAATAAACCTTTATAAAGGAGTAATACAAAGCTGTAAAATTATGTTTTATTTGTTAAACTATTTAATTCAGTTATTAAAGGAATATGCAATTGGTCCACCTTCTCTGTACATTTCCACTCATATGTCAGCTCCCCCATTGGTTCTCACCATTTTGTACATGTTCGAAAGGGAACACTTGTGCTCACATTTAAGTTGGAGAGGCATGTTGCGAGGAAGTGTTTGCAGAAGTAAGCATCACTAGTTCTAGGTCTACTCTCAAATTAGATTTGGAGAGTCTGACATGTCTGAGGCACCAGTTGACTGATTGATTGAGTTGTTAACAGTGTTATCTCCAAAATGTTCCAGCAGTTCCACCTGTTTCAGTTATGAAAAAAAAACTTAAATAACATTTTTCTCATGAACCAGACATGTTTGAGACAAATCATAGATCAACATCAACTTCAGTTTGGCATCTACTCTGACTAAGGTCTATGCAACCATAATTATTCATGGTACAGTGCATGCTGGAAAGAGGACTTTTTTTTTTTCATCTTTTTCACCTCACCCTATAGGCCTATTTGAATTACTTAATCCAACTAATCTGACTTTAGATTAGTAAGTAAAAAAAAAAAAAATAATAATAATTATTTGTTTATATTTTCAGAATAATCTAATTGATATTTTAAAAGGATTTTTATCCAAAAAGTCAGTCATCATTTACTCATCCTCAAGTCAATCCAAGATTTTGTTCATAAACTGAAAAGAATGAGGCATATGCCTGTGAATAACTGTATCTGACTGTCAGTATGAGGGCTTCTGAAAGGAACCTAAATAGCCCTAAAAATCACATCCCTAATTTTCTGGTCTTAATCATCTTTCTCTAGCTTGCAAACATTAACTATCATAAAGCAGGGCACCAGCCAATGATCAAGTCAGATCACTAGGTTATTAAGAGCCAAGGCCTATATGGGGGTGAAATGCCATGGATCGTAAGATATTAGTTGTCTTGTTTGTCCAGAGGAGCCATAAAAGACTATACTTTACTAACTGTTTGTCACTCCAAGAGGACAAGTTCTTAATATCAAGTGCTCTTATTAAAGCAAATGTGACCCTGGACCACAAAACCAGTCTTAAGTTGCTTGGGTATGTTTTTAGCAATAGCCAAAAAAACATTGTATGTGTCAAAATTATCGATTTTTCTTTTATGCCAAAAATTATTAGTTTTATTAGCTTATTATAATTATTATTAGCTTTAAATAGGATTTTTATACCATATCAAAATTCTTGATGCACTGAAATTTCATAATTTTTGCTACCAATTTCAATATCACAAAAAATAATACTAGCCTAAGTAAAAATAAGCTTACTGAAGACAAGTAAACAGTCACAAATTAGGCTACAACAGAACAAAGATCATAAAAAACGGCCTACTTGAAAAACTTAAAGCACTGAATAATAAATATATTGTATAAAGAAAATGTACAAATAGACTGAATAGTCTTCACTGTATAAATTCAATATACATTCATTCTTATTTATTTTACAAAAGTGATTCAGTCAAGGACAGTAAGTTATTTTATTTCTGATGTTTGATTTACAATGACACAAATGGTAACAGCAGCTATATTAGCCTGCATTATAGTTCACCCAAAAATGAAAATTCTGTTGATGTTCTAAACCTGTATGAGATTCCTTCATGCTGTTGAACACAAAAGATCGACGCTACCGATATCCGTCAATCTACTCCACAGCCTATCACGGACCCCCTCCTTGCTTCAGCCCCGCCTAGCCCAATGGTTAAAACGGCCCTGGCCATATGCATAAATGCAAAAAATGTCTGGAACGCTTATATAAATGGTTTATTTTATTTTATTTTATTTTTACCTCATTTGTTCATATGGCTGAGGAGCAAGACAGAGCTTACAGTGGCTCTTTAACTACATCCTAAATGTCACAGAATGTCAGTGAAGCATGGAATGCCGCAGGTTAGTCCCTCTCTTCCCCTAGGTAACTAAACTCATTGTTTCTCCAGTATGTGTGCTTCAGGGATCTGGTTGGTGTCGCATCACCTTTACCATTTCTATAATTCACATCTGCTGTGAGCAGAAAGGCCTTAACAAAAGAAAAAGAAAAAGAAAAAGAGAGAAAAGAAAGGGAAAAAAAGAAAGAATACACCTGGAAAATTTCCAGGAAACAAACACGAGTCAGAATGCCAGAAAAATGTATCCTGGAATCGTGACCTACCTTTGAAACAGCTTTACTTCCCAGCACTGATGAACATTGGGATGTGCCTAAAACCAAATACATTATTTGGAAATGAATGAGTAGTGAATTAAAATAGAATAAGGTATTCTATGAAATAATAAGAAAATAATAAGGATTTTTTTTCCTCCAAATAATAGACTGATTAATTAGATTGTTAAACATGCACAAGGAGGAGTGCCATTTTAATTAACCTGTTTGAAACTACAAAGCAGTGGCGAGTCTGTCTAGCCAATTCAAATAAACTTCACAAATGCAACACAGTGTGATCTAAAATTCAAGTGTGAAGGCCACACTGTGTCTCCTTTTATTATGAGCATCTTGTGAGCAAGGGCCTCAAGCTATGTGAATGTACGACACTATGACACTCTTGAATCAAAACAATAGATCTCTATGGAGCTATTTACACCATCCGAAATCAACAAAGCAAGATTGTTGGTCCCACTTTATATTAAGTGGCCCTAACTACTATGTACTTACATAAAAAAAAGTACAATGTACTTATTGTGTTCATATTGTATTGCAAAGCATGCAAAACACTCTTGCTGCTATTGAGGTGTGATACGGGTAAGGTTAGGGACAGGTTTGGTGGTATGGGTAGGTTTATATGTAAGTACACAGGTACTAGGGCCACTTAATATAAAGTGGGGCCAGATTTTTTTTTTCAACCAGTGTTTTTATTTTTTTTCCCCATTACCCCACAATGAAACAGGCTGTCCAATTCGATTTGAGCTTTAGATAACGTGCCTAGAGCTGCTGCTGTTGCAAAAAAGGGCAAGATTGGTGGAACTATAGCACAGAAAGCTGTTTTGAAAAGCAGTGTAAACACAGAAGAAAAGTATTTTGGAAAAGTTTTCACATGAAAACATGAAAAATTGACCGAGGTCTGAACCTCGGTGACCTCATAGCTGGCTACGGCCATGATGCCAAGTATTTAAGCATTTATACATTCATATTACAAATACCACAGGGCTACAAGTTATGTGCTAAACTTTAGGAGTTTATTCAATCAATCAATAGGTCTAGTCAACAGAATGAAAAAGAGAATAAATTATCTTTCTTGGTTGTTAAAGATGTTGCAGACTTCACCAGCAGTCTTTGTCATGCATAACAACCTTGGCATTTTTGGCATGTGAGCTCTGGTGATCTGGCATCTGATGCTGGCGAGGGCATGTAAATGTATGAGGGGAAATGTCGGCGGTTTACTGCACTTCCCATAGTAATTTCACAGCTGTCATCCCCCGTGAGAGGAGCTCACCTTTACATGAGAGAACACATTACACCCAAACACACCCTCACAGGGGCTCAGGCCTCTTCTTAGGATTAAAGGAAAAATCTGAGAAATCTGCCATCATTCACTTACCCTCATGTCACTCAGAACCTCAGTAGCTGAGTGTCTAAGCTGCTCTTTTCCATGCAACAAAACCCTAAAGCTCTATAAACTCCAAAAACAAAACACCATAAAAAGACATATAAATCCAATAACACCATAATAGCAACAGATCCAATTCAGTCATTATTCAGTGAAGATATTGCTTTCCATTTTCACCAGATTCACCATATTTTCAGGACACAGATACCATGTTATATAAAAATGGGTTACACTTTATTTTAAGGTGTCCTTCTTATAAATGTAAGTACTGAGTAATATTAATTAACTACATGTACTTACTATATGGTTAGGGATACTTGCATGTAATTATGCATAATTGTTATTATAGTAAGTACATGCAACATGTAAGGACACCTTAAAATAAAGTGTTACCTAAAAATGTTATATTTGTAAAAAACTGATGAAATAAACTGACACTTAAAAGTAGTACACTTTCGTGACTTTCATGTTTCTAAACACACTTAAGTACACTTAAAAAAAACTGAACTTTGCAATCATGTCAAATTACGTTTTAATTTTAAAGTGCATTTTAAATCATGTTTTAATATTTTTGTGTGTGTGTGTGTGTTTTAAAGGACACTTGCTTTTTATGTATTGACTAACCTACTAATGCACAAATACAGTAAAGGAATTAATAATAATTTAACTATAGTGTGTTATTTGATATTAGATTTAAAGTAAATATATTTTAAACGTACTAAATGACAACTTTATCATTACAAATGCATAATGACAAAAAAATATGTAAATTCATGGCATGCAGTTTAATAGAAATGACAATAAAGTATGTTTTAGTATATTATACTGTAAATGCTTCTCAGTACATTTGACAGTACACTTTAGCAACATTCCAAAGACAATAGTAATTATGATATTGCATATAAGGTACATTTTCTGAAAATGAATTTGTTAAATTATGCAGTGCAGATAATCCCAGTCCATAGTCGAATCAAAGTCATGCTGCCTGCTTCCATGTTCTTCGCTGTCAGGCTTACTCTAGCAGCAAAATATGTGTGTATACAGTACGTGTGTCTGTGTGTGTGTGGGTGCAGGATGACTCTTGGGAAGCTAAACAAGCAGTCTAAACCTGGCCCCGATCGGTTAGACTGTGAGAATGCACAGTGCTGCTGAAGCTCAGTAAACAGTCACTGAGGAATTACATTGCAATTCAAAGAGCTCAAGGGAATGTAAAGTGTCCTAGAAGAGTAAGGACACACACTTGCTTTAAAATACATACATACATAGACACATATAGGGATGTTTTGTGCTTTACAACGTCTAAGGTGTAATGGTATTTCAGTTTGAAATTATTAAAATTTGATTGATTAATATACTGGCTTTAAAATGATTATGAAAGAATTAAACTGTTTTATTTCATGTTGTGTTTCTTTCTGTTTTCCCATTTTCTACTTTAAAAGGCAATGATCTCGCTAAAGGATTGTGCCATAGGTAGATTTTTTATTTGACACCAAACATACATTATATATGTGTGTAAATTTCATGTTAATTAGCTATTTCTCTTTGCTAAAGTTCATCTCAGTAACAGATACGCACTATACCCTCAGATATGTTGTGGTAATGTTTCAAATCCAGTGCTGTATTTAACACATGCACACAGGAACAACCAAATGAGATGTGTGTTTGTTTGTGTGTCAGGATATTACAGTCTGTAGAACCTCTTCACAAAGTAATCTGCAATACATTGTTCATAATAAGACAACAATAACAAATATCTAAAACATGACCATGACAAAATGTAAAACTAAATTACAGTTGAGAAAAAGCAGAAAGCCCAGATTAGGTCAATGCATATTAACTATCCATTTTTGTAAATTACAAAAGCATACTGTAATATATTACATTGAATCACAAGACATTAAACAAGTCATTACTATTTTGAGTGTTTGCACAGTTAGATTTAGTTATGCACTTAGTCAATTCTCATTGTCCTGAAGTAGAGGTCACAGACCAAGTCACACAAGGTTGGAAAGATAAACAGGACGAGCACTCACGTCCGCTGATCGCCCCCTGAAAGGTGTTTGGTATCGGACCTGACCATTTGGGACACTTTTACATGGACAGATCAAACTTCAGAAATGAAATCCAGCAGGTCACCTACTCGACAGACCGCGGCACCCCGGTTGGGAAACACTGGTCTAACATACTAAAGCATGTAAAGTACAATTGTAATTTTAATTTTACATTTTGATAAATTTTAATTAAAATTATAGTTTTAACTGTAGTGTGTCCATATTACATTTAAGGTTAACATATTTACATGTACTAAATTACAACTTCTCACAAATGTGTAATTACAAATATATGTAAACACATGACATTCAATATAAATTACAAATTACAAGTATAATTTAGTTTACCATAAATTATTGTCAATACATTCGGCAGTACACCATATTTCAAAGACAATAGAAGTAATTATAAAATTACATATAAAAATGTACTTGAGTCCCACTTAAGGGGGGTCAAAATGTTCACATAACTATAATACTTTTTCATTTAGTTTCAATTAACATGCAATTAAGTGTCCAAAAACATTACATTCAGTACATTCATATTCTTTAGAAGTATAATACTAGCATAAGTACTCTTTTTTAAAGTGTACTTTTTCACATGGGTTACTGTTCAAAAAATGTAAAAAGTCCAACTACAGAAATGCAAACCATTTTGTAACCATTTCAAAAAGAACCTCAATGCAAAACAGTCCACATGTAAATGGGTTATTTATTTGTGCATTACAGTAACTAACAGATATAAAATGACCTGTATGTATTTGCAAATGATATTATGAACTCAGAAATGTATTTTAATGAGGGAAGTTTTCATATTAAAACAATGACCCCAGAGATATTTAAACATTACAATGTCTTAATTGTCATTGCATTAGATAACAAGAACGTAAGGCAAATGCATCTGCTAGACAGACAGACAGACAGACAGACAGACAGACAGACAGACAGATAGATAGAATAGATAGATAGATAGATAGACAGACAGACAGATAGATAGATAGAAGACAGATAGACAGATAGATAGATAGATATATAGATAGATAGCTATATAGATAGATAGATAGATAGATAGATAGACAAACTTCACTTTATATATCTTAATTTTAATGGATATAAATATTTCCCTCAAGTTCACGTTGATGAACGAGCAAAGTAACCACAAGTGAAGTACACATAGCTAAGCTATCAGTTCACTCTATATCTGTTTAATTATTTACAACCTACCAAACCTCTTATTGTGAAAAAAAAATAAAAATAAAGTTTTGCCTGAAAAGTTTTGCTTTATATGTTCTTGTCATTAGTAGTGATATTTATACATTTTCAAGAAGGGCCTACAAGTCCACATACTTTTTAGAGCCACTGTATTTAGATCTTGTGAATCCATGTGGACTATGTGCATTTACTATATTAAAATTATTGTTAAAATTATTTTAATCATGTAGTGTATATTCACTATCTCCACATACATCATGCAAATCTACTATTAGATGAACGGTATACACCTTAGAATGAAACAGACAGAACAGATTAATTGTACAATCTAGTCAGTCACACTCTTATCATTATTGTTCCAATGCATATGTTAATAATCAAAATAGATTAAATCACTCTGCTCAGAGTCACCACAACGCACTATGATCAATCCATCAAATAACCCAAACATAAATCTTATTGTTGTTCTAACACTTTTAATAACATACGTCTGAATATTGCTGTGTGCACTGGAGGGATTTATTGGTCACGAAAAAAAAAATGATATTAGCCTCACATAAGGAAACAAATGCTGGTGGCCTGCCAATAATCCCATTAACAGCATTGTTCAAACTCATTACGCATCCTGAAACAAAATAATAATCACAAATCTACAAAGTCAGAGTTCCTCTGAATAATGCTGTCAGTTATTAAGTTATCTTCTTCTGTCATAAATCTAAATGTAAGCTGCACGGTTTTGCACGGTCCGCTGTGCTCTGTATGTTAATGTTTGCCAAGTGAATTATGAATACAGGGAGGTGCAGTATTGGTGCAGAGCTGATCTATGCTGAAGCTTCAGTTCATTCACTTAAAGGAAATGACATGGACAGCAGCCAAGGATGACACCTCATATTCTCAGTGTGTTTAAGCCCCACAGGCATTTAGCATACATATAAGTATTATAGTGGTTCATCTGAAAAGCATTAAATAAGACACAAATGATCTTTATTTATTATGTATGTAAAAAATAAATTAAAATAGCACAGCTTCATAAAAAAAAATGTGACACTCATTTTGTGAGACGCTGAAAAAGCAGCAACATGCTTCTTAGTATGTGATTACACAGACCAATAATTAAACAATAGTGCAGATGGAATACAAAAATGGACCAGTTTCAAGTTTCCAGACATGACAAAATCTTTCTCATTCTCTTTGAAACCTTTTGATCTAAATGCTTAGGGCTATGCGCTTTACTTTGTTTTCTAGAACAATTTAAATGGTGCCTAGTTATGATTTTCTTAATTTTTTCTTCTCTTTTTAGAATTCATAATATTCATTTTCAGTTTTTTTTTTGGTTTTGTTTTTTAGATAACGTTTTAGTAATTTTATTGTGTTTTTGTCACTTTCATTAGTTTATATATATATATATATATATATATATATATATATATATATATATATATCTCCTACCACTCCTCTCCAATCTCTTTGCTTTCCTCCTTTATATAAACTTTTGTCCATACTGTCTTCCACTCGAAAGCCTATCCAAGAACCTATCAGGCCTCAAAACCTTTGTGCAAGGGAAGGATTTCTGGGAGGTGGATGACCTTAGCAACACATTTTTTTTTTCCAGGACTTCTCATGTCAATAATAGTAATGAAGACTGTTTTTCAGGTTTTTGACTAGAAGGAAAATTAATGTACGTCGTCGAAATCATCTGTGTTGAAAGTAAATTTCCGATCTGAATGCTGGTAGTTTGCATAACTTGTGAATAACTTATTTCCCCAAATCTATTTATGTAGTCTCCTTTACTTCTCCTTTCATTTCCTATAAACTAAAGCTCTGGACAAGCCAAAAATTACACTACTTGATTTATTTAGTTACCTAACAATAACTGGCAAACAACTTCACAAATCTAAATCTGAAATTAAATGTAATTGCAGTATTCCTCTAAATATAACTAAATGTATTGTTTTTTTTTTTTAAGTTGTATTTCAGGGATATAATTGCATAGGACATTATACCGTATACATGACTAAAGGTTTTATAACAGGCAAACAGGTGACAAAAAAGCTTACTCAGACACACATCTCCCAGTCTTTCCTGAGGACATAAGGACTGTTTGTGTATGTGTGTGTTTTTGAAGTGCATATGGAAAGGATCATTAGGAAGAGTGGTGAATCGTTTGGTATAAATCGAGTCATTAGGTATCCATTTGTGGCAGAGTAGCTTCCATATGACAGAGTAGGGTGGCAGGTCCTCTCTCTGCACCAGACGGCTTCTGTTCTGTGCTCACATAAACAGACAAACAGATTGGCTCGTTTGCATTTCTCTGCTGAGAGACAGTTTGGCAACAGTTTATAGAAAATCTTTAACTTTTAGTCTATCTGTCTTTTTATTCTCCTTATTTCACACATTATGCTTTAAATTTAAAGGTTTAGAGCTTTTCTGGAATGGGAATTTCTGGAATAAGCTTTTCTGGAATGAGAAGTTGTTATGGGTTTCATATGTAAAATAGTAAGTATTCAAAAAATTAGTCCCATTAATATTTATAATTTGAGTTATTCAACTTTGCTGCTGCAAAGTCATTAACAATGTAATCAAACAAACTGTTGTTTTAAAAGTGTTCATTTTTAATCAAGCCCAAAAAAAAGTTACCAAAACTTTCTTTATTCATTACCTAACAAAACTTTGAAATTACACAAATTTCACAAAACATTTATTTAAACATTTATTTGCATAATAATATCATGTAAATAATAATAATAATAATAATAATAATAATAATAATAATAATAATAAAAAGTTATATAGACTCTTAACCATCTTGAGGTGTATGTATACCTTTTAAACCAGAAGTATGCAGTATGGCTGGGCACTTGTAATTAATTTAATGTCTTAAAATAAATTCTTATGATGACAATTGATTTTTGTCTATAAATTTCAAGTTTAAAATGCACTAGCCTTCTTTAACTCAAAGTATTCTTTAGATCATTAGAAACAAATTCAGTTTGCCTAAACTGCTGACAATAAGCTGTATACTATAGTTTAGTATAGTATAGTAATACTGAAGCATTAAACACTAAAATATTAATGTATATCATATTCTGTAAGCGGTAAGCCTTCCATTCTGTACACATACTTCTGTTCATACTCTTCATGCTGCATTTCATGTTCTGCTCTCTATTTTGATCCATTAGCAGAGGCAGGGCAACCACTCAACTGACGCTGAAATGACATTAATTATGACCGCAGACAGAAATAAGCACTTGTAGACAATCATGCTGTCAGCAATATAATCTCAGCCCTCTTGTGGCCACAGGCACATTCAGTTTATTTTATATCACTGTGTCACTTTGACCACCATTCACACCATGCGTCCAAGTGTGCAGTTCATGGAAAATTCTCCTTTGAGACTGTATTAGGTTGCCGAAATGGCCTGTGGCTGCATGTGTGCGTGCACTTCCATGCATCTGTGCCCCCGTATGCGCTTGGTTTTGTCTGACTCTGTCACGCGTTGGCTGTAGATGTGTGAGATAGAGGAGTGTATCGACCGTGAGATAATTACCCGCCAATCATCAGATTTGGATAGATGGTGTGAGAGAGAAAGAGAGTGGAGGTGACTGACAAGCCAATAATATATACCCGTAAAGACACACGCACACACACCGCGATACAGCTACAGTTTAACACGCCGTTCTGCTCTGGCAGAGCATGGCTGTGTGTTTGTTTGCTGAACACTTTACTGTGTCAAAGCAGCGTCTGTTCTGATATCACCTCTCGACGGTGAAACAGAGAGGCCGTGAGTGGAGCGTTTGGCTTTGTATCAAAATGCCCCACACTTGAACGCTGTGCTGAGAGGCCAAGCATATGTTTTGTATTACGATTTCATTATTATATATTAAAATACCAAATCCAGGTTCAAGAACTCAAGATCAGTTTTCTTTGAAACGTGGGGCAATTTTGCTTCTTCCATTTTATATATATATTTGTGTGTGTGTGTGTGTGTGTGTGTGTATGCAATGTGAAAGACAGGCCTTATTTGAGATTCTTACAATGTTAAAAATGACCAAAGTAATTGACACACACTGATAATAACCAGATGTTATCAATAGTACTTTATTTGCTTTGTGAAATACGTTTAAATATTATTCACACACTTAACAATGTAAAGAACTGTTTAGAGAGAGAGAGAGAGAGAGTAATTCACAGAGACATTAAGTGCTAATTTTCATGTCTAGAACCTGGGTGTAACAAATTATGCCCTGTTCATATACTGGGTAAACTTTTGTGGTCTCTGTAGAATGAATTGGACCAGAGAAAAAACAAGGGTGGGCCACACAGACCTCCTGGATTAAACTGAAACCAAATTAAATCTAAATCTAAATGCGCAGATATCTCCAGGTGTCTACAATATTGCTGTTTCCCTTTACATTCCATTCATGATGTTTTGATAGGCCTAATTTAAGGGTATTGTTTTTCAACCACTATGTGAATCTTTTTTTTTTTAATTAGTTGAGGGAAAACCGATTAAAACTTTAGGGAAACAAATTAATCCCTCAATTATTACAACCAAAAATTACTGTGATTATTCAAAATTAATGACATTTTATCGAAGATTAGTACTGACAGCAATGGCAGTGAAGAACATACTCTACTTGAAATGACATATGAGATGCGACATTTCCAGTCAAGCTGGGAAAAAAATAAAAATAAATTGTTAGTCATAAAAGTGTGACCCTTTCTGTGAAATCCCAGCTAAAGTCATTTTTTGGTGATTTACTTCATAAGGTAAAGAACTTTCTGTGAAATGTAACATTGATATCTTTATTACTGACTGAGTAAGACCATGTCAAAGATTGAAATCATAGTGAAATTAATGGTTGAAATCAAACTTTGATGCTTGTTATCTCATAATTCGATTTTGAGACTTTAGCCTAGATTTCAAAAGAGTCATTTGATACAAAGAAAAAAAAAATTTTTTAAATGTGCCATCACTGTCATTTCTGTGAATGGTGATTTAGTGGATGTGAGATTTGGTTCATGAAAAAAAAATACAGAATTATCTTATGATGCGTGTGCTGTACTGTATATCCACCATTGGACACTGTTAGTGAAATAATAACTAATGAATTTGAAAAGTGTATTTTAAAAGAGTTTATTTTCAAGCCACAAAGCTAGTAATTGAAAAGATACCCTTAAAACATGCACTCTGTTCCTTTAAATATTATTGTAAGAATCAATAACACAATATATATAACACAATACGAACCGCAATAACTTGATGGAGAGAGAACCGCTCAAGATGAGTGTTTGATGGAGGAACAGATGGCTGTTAGCACAACTCTCTCCACTTATTTCACTGGTGTTCACTGGTTGACTGATGTTAACCATCCACAGCAAAACAGTCCACGGACAGATTGACTGAGAAAAACAACTCCTCAGACAACAGAAAGAGAACAAGAAAGAGTATAAGGAAAAGCTTTTTAAAGGAGAGTGGGTAACACTTTATTTTAAGGACCAATTCTCACTATTAACTAGTTGCTTATTAGCATGCATATTACTAGCATATTGGCTGTTTGTTAATAGTTATAAAGCACATATTAATGCCTTATTGTGCATGACCATATTTAGATCCCTAAATCCTACCTAACTAACTAATAATAAGCAGCAAATTAGACGTTTATTGAGGGAAAACTCTTAGTTAATAGTGAATATGTGTTCCCTATTCTAAAGTGTTACCGGAAAGTGCTGCAGCTGATGAAAAAAGTTATTTTTAATAATTATCAAAACTTTAACTTTTGTCCAAGCTGTCTGTCAATTTTGTCTAACTTCATAATAACTTTAAAATTACAATTTTAGGTTTACTGAAGACAATGTGGTGATGGGGGTGGGGCTTGCCACAACATGTTATTTTATTGATTGATTGATTGATTGATTTATTTATTGATTAACCCTGAGTATACTAGAGTATTAATATCGAGGCTTGTCTTAGCAAACATCATTAATAACTATCACAGGTCTAAATTCATCTTAACATGAACAAATGTTGCATTGGCTGCAATTCTGTGCTCACTAACACCAAAATAAGACATAATTCATCAGAATTGTCAAAGAACAACATGTATTTGTTTTACAAGGTCCAAATTTTGGAACCCCTAAGAGGCAATGTATTATTCTAGTATTATTAAACCACATTCATGAGAAAACAAGACAGACAATAAATAAATGACACAAGGCCTCTTAGGGCTTCTGTATCAAATTGTATAAGCCCTGCCATAAAAGAGTAAAAGAACTGACCATGAGAGGGAAACTTTCAAGAGAAAAGAGAAGGACAAGTTTTTTTTGTTTTTTTTTTGTCATTCTGACAGCTGTTAATTTAGAAAGAAAAACTTTATTGAGTCCAGATGGCTGCAGTCAGCAAGAGAGAGCACAAAATATTCCTGCTTCAGTATGTGTGTATCCTTTTGACTAGAATTAAAATGAGTAGACTTTAAATCATTGTTCACTACATTCTGTGGGGAAGTCGTGGCCTAATGGTTAGAGAGTCGGACTCGTAACCCAAGGTTGTGGGTTTGAGTCTCGTACCGGCAGGGATTGTAGGTGGGGGGAGTGAATGTACAGCGCTCTCTTCCACCTTCAATACCATGACTGAGGTGCCCTTGAGCAAGGCCCCGAACCCCCAACTGCTCCCCGGGCACCGCAGCAAAAAATGGCTGCCCACTGCTCCGGGTGTGTGTTCACGGTGTGTGTGTGTGTTCACTGCTGTGTGTGTGCACTTTGGATGGGATAAATGCAGAGCACTAATTCCGAGTATGGGTCACCATACTTGGCCAAATGTCACGTCACTTTCACTTTCACTTTCACTTTATTCTTACTAGTGTGATTAGTGCTGCCATATAATATTCTATAATTACACAAGTAAACTGTTCCTGAGTTGATTGTGACGCAGGTAATGAGGAGAAATGCTCTAGCATTGATTAGCAACTCATGTAAAAAGCCTTTCATTTTCACTTTTTTTCTTTTTTTTTAAATACAGCAGCAACAAAGAAATAAAGAATGAGCAATACAAAACTGTGAATCATATATTTTACTGTTATGATGGGATGGATGATAGTAAAAGGAAATATATTTAAAAAAAATGGGTAATGGGTAATATATAAAAAAACTTTTTGGGCTGTTTACGTTACTAACATGTTTTAATGTCGGAAATAATTTCACCACCACCAACGCATCTAATATTCTCTCTGAGTTTCCATGTTCCCTTACGAAAATTAGTCATGGTTTTAAAAAACGAATGAAACCAAATATCATCTTTCTTGTAGCCATGGTAACCGCAAATTAACCATGGTTTTGTTACTTCAAATAATAATTTACAAAGAAGTATTAAGATAATATTTTTTTGTGGTTATAAAAACAGACCTAAGCCAACAATAGCCTTTAAAATGACTTAAAATGCATTATATATAAAACAATGAGGCAATAATGATTGGTTAATTAATAATTATATGGTTTCATCGAATAACACTGTTAAAATACATAATGTAGGCTAATGCAAAATAATCAATTCATGTACAATACATGTTATTACAAATGCCTGCAAAGGGAGCCAAAGGCCTGGCAATTGCTGCTGCTACACTTGGGACAATCAAATCCTTGTTTAATAGGCTATTGACCAAACATTTAATTCAAATATCCACTTAATCTTACATTTTTGGCCACCTTTTTGCTATAGATGACACAGCCTCTACAATTTCTTCAACAAAACAAACAAAAAAAAAAACATGTGGGCATCACAACCTTTACAAAAATTAACCATGGTTTTATCGTAGTCAATCTGCTTAATTTTCTTTTGCGTGATTTCTGAATGCTTGAGACTATAAAATCAATCAGACAACTGTATTAATAAAGTCATAGCCATAGGTATCAATGGCCCATTTGGCCAGCAGCAGCCCTGTATGTATGTATGCCTGTATGTGTGTGCATGTTTATGTGGTTTATGAGGACATAAATTTGTATAATAACATGGGTATGACATAGGTATTACAACGAGAAGGTGATTTATGAATGGAAGAAAAACATTATTCAACAATATACAGCAAGACACGGCTTGAAGATACACTCACTTAAACACACTGTTACAGTATGTCCAAACATTCTAATCACAGTCAGACCATATCTATCTATATGCAGATATTTCATTGTAATATTTACTTGGGAAACTCATTCTGAGCTGGCAAGAAGTTTGTGTGTGTGTGTGTGTGTGTGTGTGTGCGTGCATGCATACACACACACACACACAGTGTTGATATATATAAACATATAATGTATATAATAGCTTAGATACTGAATCGCTAAACTACCTTTTTTACCTAAACTCACAACTTCATTTGGTGCGTTCAAGTCATGTCAGATAGATCGTATTTACAAGTTGAACGCACATGAACGTCACCACAAAGTCGTTATTACGAGTGGGAAACTCAATTTTCTTTAAGCCCTGAGTTTCCGAGGGGCGTGTCAGTGAAAAAACATGTCGGATACAATGGATGCAGCAAAGACTATAGAGATATGCAGCAATTGTACCGACGGTAAATTTGTTGAAATGAATAAAATACTATACTACTGTATAATTACCACAGAATATATAATGATTAAGATTACATCAACTTCATAAATTGAATAAAAATCATAAAAAGTTCAATCGCCATCTTGTTCCGACCAAAGTAACTCGAATGCACCTGATGTCGTAATTACGACTTGTCAACTCATAAATACGATCTTCCCAGGAGGACTTGAATGCACCAATTGTTTGTTGAGAGAGACGCACATATGCAGGTAATTCACACAAACACACACACAACTGTCATCTCTCTCTCTCTCTCAATCGGTCGATCGATCGATAATTAATTCAAATAAACGCTATAGTGCATTCAAATAAATGTGCTCTTACTGCCTATTTCATCTCTGTGTCTGATTTGAAGCAGGCAGAATACAAGAGTTAACGAGCCGTAACTGACGAAAATAAACGACAATTTTTACCTTTTCGGTCAAATATTGCACTGCAAACATCATTAACAGCTTTAATTTGTCAATGCCGGCAAATAACCATGGTATAAGCGGGATAATGCATGGTGGAGGCCTCCACGTTACGCATTAAAAAATATTGTTTAGTACTGACAACTTCTTAAACACTTTTTACAAACATAAAAATGTAATTAAATCAAACTGCAAAATTATTGCAATTCATATATATTGTATAAATGTTGGTACGACATGATACATATCCAGGATACTGTATAAGTATACTGCAGGTATTGCAATTTTTTGTCACTGAAAGAGACTGCTTCAATTGCCCTGTTCTGTGACATACAGCCAATCAGTCCCGGAGAGGACTTTTGAACCAATGAAATATCATTGTGGGTGGTGCTACTCAGCAAATTGGTGTAGAACTAGAAACCAAGCAACCATTACAATTTATTTTTACTTGTCTCTTTAATTGTCACAGTCACAGCTGTTTAGAAAAAAAACATCCGATTAGCATGATTGACATTAAGTCACTCATTGAAAGGACAAATGAGCAACATCACATGAGTAGCAATGTGATATGGCTGTATATCAGCACGGCTGTGATTTGCCTGATTAGTGATTAATTCACAAAAATTTCCTGATAATTTACTCACCCCCATGTCATCCAAGATGTTCATGTTTTTCTTTCTTCAGTCGCAAAGAAATTACGTTTTTTGAGGAAAACATTTCAGGATTTTTCTCCATATAATGGACTTCAGTGGTGGCCAATGGGCTGAAGGTCCAAATTGCAGTTTCAATGCAGCTTTAAATGGCTCTACATGATCCCAGCCGAGGAATAAAGGTCTTATCTAGCGAAACTGTCATTTTCTTAAAAAAAGTAAAAATTTATAAACTTTTTAACCACAAATGCTTGTCTTGCACTAGCTCAACTTCACGCATTACGTAGTGAAGTTGGAAAGGTCATGCATGACGTAGGCGGAAGTACCGACCCAGTGTTTACAAAGCGAACATGCAAAGAAAGTTAAATGTCCTTTACAAAAAAAGGTAAAACAACGATGTCGGACAATTTTTAAGTTGGAGGAGAAAATGAGATGGAGTTTTTCAGCCTACTCTACCTTTTTGAAGCAGAGTACACAGACGAAGAGCTAACTGTACATGACCTTTCCAGCGTGATTACGTAATAGACACACATTGCAGAGCTAGTGCAAGACGTGAATGTGTGGTTAAAAAGTATATAAATTTGTATCTTTTTTTTTTTTTTTTAAATGACAGATTGTTTTGCTAGATAAGACACTTATTCCTTGGCTGGGATCATGTAGAGCCCTTTGAAGCTGCATTGAAATTGCAGTTTGGACCGTCAACCTATTGACCACCATTTAAGTCCATTATATGGAGAAAAATCCTGGAATGTTTTCCTCAAAAACCTTAATTTGAATGAATGAGTGAATGATGCATTCATATAGCGCTTTATTGTGTATTGTTGTACACCCAAAGCACTTTACAATCATGTGGGGGGATCTCTCCTCAACCACCACCAGTGTGCAGCATCCACCTGGATGATGGGACGGCAGCCACAGGACAACGGCGCTAGTGCGCTCACCACACACCAGCTACAGGTGGAGAGGAGAGAGAGTCATAGAGCCAATCAAGTGGATGGGGATTATTAGGAGGCCATGATAGACAAAGGCCAGTGGTGGCAATTTGGCCAGAACACCGGGGTTACACCCCTACTCTTTACGAGAAGTGCCATAGGATTTTTAATGACCACAGAGAGTCAGGACCTCGGTTTAACGTCTCATCCAAAAGACGATGCTTTTTGACAGTATAGTGTCCCTGTCACTATACTAAGGCATTAGGACCTACACAGACCACAGGGTGAGCACCCCATGCTGGCCTCACTAACACCTCTTCCAACAGCAACCTAGTTTTCCCAGGAGGTCTCCCATCCAGGTACTGACCAGGCTCAACCCTGCTTAGTTTCAGTGAGCTGCAGGGTGATATGGCTGTGGTTATACCCTTATTCCTTGGCTGGGATCGTGTAGAGCCCTTTGAAGCTGCATTGAAACTGCAGTTTGGGCCTTCAAACCATTGACCACCATTTAAGTCCATTATATGGAGAAAAATCCTGGAATGTTTTCCTCAAAAACCTCAATGTATTTGCGACTAAGGCAGAAAGACATTAACATCTTGGATGACATGGGGGTGAGTAAATTATCAGGGCCCGGTTTTTCAAAAGTAATCCACTAGGATTTTGGATAACGGATTGGATAAAATCTTGAAAATGTGTTTTTCAAAAGAAAAATCGGATTACATAATCGGATTAGATCACGTAATCCAATCTTGGTTTTGATCCGGATCAAACCTTTAGTTTGGGTTTTTTTTAGAACTTTTTTGTAGGATTTGGATCACTTTGATCCAAAAAATCTGGATTAAACTAAACCTTTTGAAAAACCGGGCCCTGGAGATTTTGTTTTATTCTGGAAGTGAACTAATCCTTTAAGGGTGATTTCCAATGACAGCGCTGCTCAGTGCATTTGTTGGCTGCATCTTACAAGGTGTTGAAAGTAAAAATAACTTCCTTGTTTACAATTCCATTTTAGCCTCTTTCAATATAAAAGTCTTAACTGCTGACTCACACATAAAACATTCTCTTGTCGCTATCTAATGGCAGAATAATGTAACAAAATCACCATCACAAACACACACCGTTTCTCAATACTTATTTTAATAATTTAATAAGTACTATTATTAAATAATATAATATAAAAATAAATTTTATCTCATGTTTAACCACTATAAAGAAATCAGAACCAGCGGCAAATTCCAGAAGAACTCGGTGGGTTCATGAGTGCTGAATGGCTGCTGATGCCCTGGAGCTCACATGAAAATGTTGCAGCAAATTTTCAAATAGATGTTATTATCTTTTTTTACCAAACCACATATCTGAAATCTAAATTCAAATATTGAATTTATGTAAATTTAACTGATATTTGAAATCAGTTAAAAATCTGTTAAAACTACATCCCATGACACAAAAAACAGTATTATTACAATATTATTTATACAATTATAGAGGATTTGGGGCATCCACCATGACACTCGCTGTGAGAAAAACTGCAAGCAGAGTGATACAAATGGTAAAACAGTTGGAGTTCTGTTATCACTAGAATATTGCAGGTCTGGAAAAGGCTTTCAGCCAATCAGATTCGAAAACCACAAGGAACTGTTGTATAAAGTGTTTTAATACTTTTTTGTGTAAAATCTGATGTACATTAAAACATTTATTTTAGTGAAGTGTGGCCAAGTATGGTGACCCATACTCGGAATTTGTGCTCTGAATTTAACCCATCCAAGTGCACACACACAGTAGTGAACACACACCCGGAGCAGTGGGCAGCCATATTGCTGTGGCACCCGGGGAGCAGTTGGGGGTTCGGTGCCTTGCTCAAGGGTCTCACCTCAGTCGTGGTATTGAGGGTG
>NW_015540899.1:728652-728843 GCF_001515605.1 Sinocyclocheilus anshuiensis
GAGGGGGGAAGAGAGTGCTGGTTATTCACTCCCCCCACCGACAATTCCTGCCAGACCTGAGACTTGAACCCAGAACCTTCAGGTTACAAGGCCGACTCTCTAACCATTAGACCACAACTTCCCATAATAATAATAATAATAATAATAATAATAATAATAATAATAATAAGAAGAAGAAGAAGAAGAAGAAG
>NW_015540899.1:728872-748225 GCF_001515605.1 Sinocyclocheilus anshuiensis
AGAAGAAGAAGAAGAAGAAGAAGAAGAAGAAGAAGAAGAAGAAGAAGAAGAAGAAGAAGAAGAATATAATTGTGACCTACATTTAGAAATTCTCCTGCTAAGATTGAATGTGTCTAATTTTGTTTGATTGTCATTTACTGGATGTTTTTACTCTAACTCTTACCGTCAGTAGACTGCAGCGATGTTCTGGATTTAGCTTTTTGACCACTGAGGTCAGGATTCCATGTTGGGCAGCATTTCTTGACATAGGTTGTTGCTGAGAGACTCACTCTGTCTCTCCAGTATAAGGGGCTTTCCCTATCATTATCCATTGCCATGACTTATCGCAAGAGGCAAAAGGTTACTCGCAGGTTAGGTTAGGATGTTAATCGCAAAACATTGGTTAATGGAAACGACGTCATTTCGCAATACTTTTTTATCGACATTTATAAAATATCGCCAAAGTTTTGCACAAATATGTAATGGAAACGTGCCTACAGTCAGTGATCAGTGAGCTCAGCCGAGCAGAGCAAGACGTTTTACAAATGTTTCAAGCATGGTGAACAGACACACCTGAGTAAGAGTGTTTTTTTTTTTTTTTCAAATTTACATTACATCTATTTTTACTAATTTGGTATATGGAAATAAAACCTATAGCCTTAATTGTATTTAGTACCATGTTCTACTAGTTGAGCTGCAGAAATCCATCTAAACATTTTCTCTTTCTCCTTATCTTTGGATCTGTGATCCATAACTCCTAATTAATTAAATCCTAATTGATTTAAAAAGGTTAACACATTTTAGTTTGTAGAATATTTGTGGCATATTCCATATGCTAGATAAAAAAGACACTACAAACAAACTCCTTCAAATCGCACACCACAGTTACCTAGAGTACCAAGGCAATCTATACTATGATAATAAACATGTCATGAAATGTTGTTGTTATTAATAATAAATATAAATAAATTATAAACAATTGTTTGTTTGTTTTTTAAATAGCATATTCATAATCACTGACTTCTGAAAATAAATAAAATAATTAAAAAATAATTTATAAATAATAAAATAAAAAATTCAAATCACTACATTAGCTTACATATCAACAATATCTTTTTGGTCAGGTCATAAAGGTAACAATGCCACATTTTTACTTGTTACAGCGTGCTCAGCTAAAATTCAGTGTAGTTCATACATTTATACATAAGGTTATGCAACTACATTAACATGACATTTGAGTGTTTCCTTGATGAGAATTGCATTTCACTTACAGATACAGACAGTCGGATTGTGGCTGAATCATACATGACTCATATGTCCACTAACACATTTACTAGAATCTAACATGGGAAACTGAAGTGAACTTAGTTTCATTATGAAAACCTTTGAACTCATCCATAAAATGTGGTCATGTAGATTTATTTTCACAAACGAATGACGACATAATACAATAATGTTCAACAAAATAGTATACTCAGTCATTGTATGGATGGATTGCAAAGGCAAACCATCACTTAATATGAGGAAATCTAATAATATCAGGATCTGATTGAGCAATCCGTCTCTAAAAGCAACAGTCACAGGCTGTGTGGATCAGGAACAGAGGTAGACGTCTCAAGAGCCTTACTTTTAAAAACCACAAAAGCAGAAAGAAAATATGTGCAAGGTTCCTCCTTTCCCAAACAGCTTTTCTTGAAACTTGCCGTACTGTCTCCATACAGCAGTATGGCTATAATACAAGTGTTCAAATACATTTTAGGGCACTGTGCATTAATGCACACACACACACAAACACACACACACACACAAACACACACAACATTTCTTCCTTCAAAGCTAAAGTGAATTGGGTGTTACCTTATTTTTCTCTTCATGCACAAGGGGAGATGTGCTCTCGAAGTTCATTGAAACTAAGGCATTGGAAGAAAGTCTTAAGTTGTAAGGGCCAGAGGTGCTTTTCACCCATACATATGAGTCTCCAACAGAGCAGAGTTAAAGCTACACCCAGAGAAAGCAGCAAAAGTGTCACTCTAACAGAAGGGCTTCTGAAATTTTCCAGACACCTCAATTCTTCTGCTCAATTGAACATTCAGCTACTTCCTTTTACGTTCATATCTTTTGGGTGCAAAGCTCTAACTTGACGATCATTTCAGCACGTATCTGTTTTAAAGGTGGCAACACTGTGATAAAATGAGTGATGGTTTGTTTAGGGGTCCTAAAAGCAAGAAACAATCACCTGGAGCATGCATAATGTGCAGGTACTTCTAGTCACACATTCAAAATATCTGGGATCACACATTATACCTCTTTTTTTATTTATTGCAGTTCATTTTAGTTTTTTTTTTCCGGGCATGTGTTCTACCAGAGGGTTCGAAACTGTCTATTTGCATTGGAGGTGTGGTGCATCCGTTCATGGTGATGCAGGGACTACCCCTTTCAACAGTGACCAAAGAATCACCCCCCTTTAAAATAATCACATGTTGTTGCTTTGCAGTGTGAAATGAAGATAAACTTATAACATCCAAGTAAAATATAAAACACCAACATGTCAGAAAAAAAAAATAAAATAAAAAAATCACTGAGTTGGAAAAAAAGATTACCCCCTTGTGTCAGTATTTTGTTGAACCACCTTTTGCTTTAATTACAGACTTTAGTCTGTTGGGATATGTCTCTACTAACTTTGTACATCAAGACTTTGCAATAATTGCCCATTCTTCTTTGCAGAACTGCTCAAGTTCAGTTAAATTTGATGGTGACCATTTGTGGACTGCAGTCTTCAAGACATTCCACAGATTTTCAATGGTCTGGGCACAGATTAGGCCATGCAAGGAGATTGACCTTTTTCTCCTTCTACCACTTTGTGGTCAGTTTTGCTGTGTGCTTTGGGTCATCGTCATGTTGGAAGATAAACCCTCTTCCCATTGACAACTTTCTGGAAGAAGGCAGCAGATTTTCCTTAAGAATTTGAAGGTTATTTTTCCCCATCCATTTTTCCTTCTATCCCGACAAGTGCTCCAGTCCCTGCTGCAGAGAAGTACCCACATAACAGGATATTACCAGATCCATGCTTTACTGTAGGAACGGTGTTATTTGGATGGTGAGCTGTATTGGATTTCAACCAGACATATCATTAGGTGTTGAGGCCAAATAATTCAATTTTAGTCTCATCTGCCTCAGAATCTTCAAGGTGTGTTTTAGCAAAGCTCAGTCATGACTGCATGTGGCCTTTGAGGAGTGGCTTTGTTTCTTCCAATCCTCCCATACAAGCCACATTTGTGGAGAATGTGACATTGTTGTCACATGCACACAATGACCACTCTTTGTCATGAATTCCTGCAACTGCTTCAGAGTTGCTGTAGGCCTCTAGGTAGCCTCTCTGAGCAGTTTCCTCCTGGTTCTTTCATCCACTTTGGAGCGACATCCTGATCCAGGGAGGGTCTGTGTTGCACCAAATCCCTTCTATTTCTTAATAATAGACTTAACTGTGCTTCTAGGCACTGATAAAGCCTTTACACTTTTTTGTATCCATCTCCTCACTTGTGCATGTCCAAAACTTTACCCCAGAAATCTTTTGACAGTGCCTTGCCACCCATAGTTGATTGTTTGCTTCAGTTGCACTACCAAGGACTGAAATGCTCCAGGAAATCTCTTTTCATGCTGAGCTAATCAAAATGACTACAGCTGATCACAGTTGAAAGTCAAATGGCTTTGTGTGCCATCAAGAAGGTCATTAGCTACACCTGATTGAGTTTACAAGTCAGGGGGGTGATCCTTTTTCCAACTCAGTGATTCTGATTTTTTATTTTAATTTTTTTCTGACTTGTTGGTGTTATATATTTCACTCGGATGTTATAAGTTGCACTGAGTAAATACAGCTGAATAAAACAAAAACTGTGTTCGTCTTCATTTCAGGCTGCAAAGCAACAAAATGTGCTAAAAAATAGACAATTATTTTCTATACCCACTGTATGTAAATAAGAGGTTTGCATTTACTTATTTCTGCTAATCTCCATGATATCTATCATTTTGAGAGATAAAATGCAAGACAGAGCAGTTTCAACTATAATGTGTCTATTTTCCTATTTTTAATCAGGCAATTTAAATAATCAAATAATAAACACAATATGATTTGCTTATTATTAAATTAAATATGAATTTATTCTTATTATTCCAAGCATATTACATTTTATTTACAGCATACAATCATGTGACTGGCCATGTGTGAAGTGTGTTCCTGGGTTCGTAGGGTCACATAATTCACTTCTCTGCTGTAAATAAATCGCTATCCAACTGTCGATCCATGTATTATCCATGTTTTTTGTTTTTTTTTTACAGACATCCACATGAGAAAAAATTACCATCCGTATAGGCCTATTTTTCCAGATATTTCAAAGCAGGGGTGCCCAATCCTGTTCCTGGAGATGTACCTTAGGGTGACACGTCCTGGCCAGGATTTCTATATTGCCTAAAATATCCAGGTTTTGTCTCCGTTTGTGCTGTGCAGACCGATCTGTGTTTTGACATCAAAGTACCGTGAGATCTATTGATAGCAGATGGCTCCTTATACTTTCGAATCGCTCTCGCAATACTTTTATGTCATACACCAATCGGTCTGCACAGTGCCGCTTCAAGTTGAACACACTTAATATGTACGCGTATTTGCATCACTTTGACCGTTCTCTGTCGATCCCACCTTCTCACGCACCACAATTGGTCGATTATGTACAATGCCTGCATGTTATTGGTCAAAATACTTTTTGATCATTACCTTCAGCAAGTATGAAAACAGGAAAGCAAAGCCAAAACCTGGATATTGTAGGCAATATAGAAATCCTGGCCAGGACGTGTCTGAGAAAAAGGGCACGTTTGGTCAACTTAATATACCTACCTGCAGAGTTCAGCTGTAATTATCAAGTGCTCCTGAAGATCTTAATTAGCTGGTTAAGTTGTGATTTATCAGTATAGGAGCTGAACTTTGCAGGGAGGTCGATCTCCAAGAACAGGATTGGGAACCCAGTTTTAGACCCGGTTTCACAAACGGGGCTTAGCTTAAGCCAGGACTAGACCTTAGTTAAATTAAGATATTTAAGCAACTTTTACAAAAATGCCTTAGAAGAAAACATTACAGGTGTGCACCTTGACACAGAACAATGACACTGACATATTTTAAGATATGTCAGAGCAAGATATTTTCAGTTGCGACAGCTCAAACATGCATTTTAGTCTGGCACTAGCTTAAGCCTTGTCTGTGAAACCGGGGGGTTAAAGTGTCAGCAAGACAGACAAACATTTTACATTGCCAGCGGCATTCTTGACTATTACAGTAATACCATCAATTTCATAGTGATGATTACTATAAATGTAATGTGCTTATTCTAAAGATGTGCTTTGAAATCACATTTATGAAACCAATAGACTGAGGAAAAAAGTCAAGACCACACCATGAACTATGTTCACCTGCATAGGCCAAATAGCTTAAACAAAACTGTTCTGGTGCCGAAGCTGTGTGGTAAACCACACTTATTGAATCAAGACTAGTTCTTCAAAAGGTTCTCAAGAACTTTAAAAAAGCTGACAGGGAAGCAGAATTGATTAACAAATCTTTCAATATGTGCAGTCAATTAGTCTCTCCAAGAGGACCTCTTAGAGCTTGCATCTCCCTCTGAAACCTTGGAGCTTCAGGCTTCAAATGATTGCTTTGTTGTTCATTTTTAAGGCCTTTTTTAACGTTTAAGTGTTGTTCATTTTTAAGGCCTTTTTTAACATGTTTGAGTGCAGTTACATCAGTCTTCGATCAATGCTTTGTCTGTCCACAAAATTGGTCCCTCCATTGGATTCATTGGCACTACCAAGGTGCATCATCTTCTCTGCAATATTGTCTCTCTTCCCAAATCTATTGAAAAGCATAGAAGTGAGTTAAGGGAAATGTTTTGTAGAGATATCAGGCGCCACTCTTCTTGTCAATAGATGACCCCGCTAGAACTCCTGTCAGTTGATATCCCAGAGTCCTCTGGTGTAGCGTTAGACAAGCGGCCACTCCGCAAACGACTCGGGCCAGGTGTAACAGTTTCAGCTAATTGCCTCATTAATGATTAAGCACCTCCAGCCTGCTCTACCACGTCGCTTTGTGGGGAGCAAATTGTTCTGATTGGTTTGATGCTGTCAATTATTGATGAGAGAGCAAGCTCAGATGCTAGCACCTGGGTTAGAAGCTTCTCAGAAAGCCATCTACTCCATTACACTGCAGTCTTCATTGCGAGTGATAAAAACACATTTCCCACTTCAATGGTAATATCCTGTCCATGGGTCACATTGAAAAGCTTGAATTTGTAGTCACAGAGTACACTAACTGAGCTCAGTGTTATACAGATACCTCTGTAGAAATGTCTCATATTCAATTTCAGATCTGGGGTTACTCTGAGATATGTATGATCATGAAAGCATTTAGGGATAAAAGAAGTTCCCTAGTCTCAGCTCGTTACTAACTTTGAAGAGATACATTTAAACACTTTCACCAAATCCCTGTGGATAACATAGTTGATTAGTACTATTGGTTACCTTTGACACTCGGATATAATAGTGCATCTATTCTGGGTTAGAGAAGGGCAGACATAACCTTCTGAGATTCTTAAGTGCATTTGAAACTCATCGTCCATTCTCACTGAACAAAATTATGGTCCATTACACTGCTTTGTCTCAAATCCAAATGAGTGGCCTAACTAAATTTTTTAGCACCATAAACAGGTTCCTAATGCAAATGCTATCAAATGTAGATGGTTCAATTGGGCTGATGTCTGAGACAAAATTTCAGGGAACAAACATAAAATGCCCTAGTGTCGTTTGGGGAAACTTGGAAATCAATCAATCAATCAATCAATCAATCAATCCAAGGTGGAAAATGAATCTGAGACAAGTAGCTTGTTCGAGATGCATCGGTGCTGTGCAGCCCGATCGGTGTATGACATCAAAGTACCGCAAGAGCGATTGGAGAGCAGACAGCTTTTGAATTGATCTCGCGGTACTTTGCTGTCATACGCCGATCGGGCTGCACAGGGCCAATGCATCTCGAACAAGCCTAAATAGTTGTGAATGGATGCAGAAATATCGATCAATCAATCAATCAAAACTTATTCTCTAATAAGTGATGCATGCTAAAGCATAGATGTATGGGATATATTCAAATAGTAATAAGTAAATAAAATGAAAATGAAACAAACAACGGTAACTTGTCAAATCATGTGGCTTATTGAGGAGAGGTGTGCTACTGTTTATTGAAATAATGATTTTTGCACTGCAGGTGATGAAATACACTAAAATAAAAATGCTCTAAAGGTACACTGAATGATTGATCTGAGTGATATTTAGATACTAGAATATCATTTCTAGAGACATGGTTGTGGGTTCTTTTTAATTGAGCATTAGCAACTATAGCAAGGTGCTGGAAACCATTCTGGGGCCGGTTGCATAAACTGCTTAGACTAGTCTTAAAAAGTTAGTCATCTAATTTTTTTTCTTCAAGACCGGTCTTAACTTTTCAATTTAGTTACAAAAAGGTAGATCAGTCTAATTTGAATCTCAGAAGTACGACCAATTACCCCTTGTCTACTGCTAGTTGGTGAAACCAGTTCTTAAGACCCAGTCTTAAAATAGTGGCTATGTTTATGCAACCGGTCCCTGAACTCTTTAGCAACACCCTGAAAACCACCCAATACACCTTTGCGTTGTGGTGTGAGACAGACACCACTTCACATTTTAAGAAGATTGGGGGCTGTTAACAAAGTTGCCGCCAATGAAGAGTATCTTAAATCAGTTGTTTTATGTATAACAAAGGCAGCAGACATCAAGTCAGCACACAAGAGAGAAAACATGTCACATGTTAGCAAAATAAATTAACTACAGGCTAAAACATACACGTGGAATATACTATGCTTCACTTTCACTATACGTGAAATAAGAGATTCAGTATAGATACTTGAAGCCAAAGTAAGTCGCCATGGCACCAAGTTATTTTTATTTACTTTTTGCAGATTTGCGGACACTCCACATTATTGTCATTTTATTGGCTCTTAAGATAAACCACAAACAACACCAAAATAATAGACATTTTGATTGTGTTGTTTGGCATACACACCCACATTGAGAATGAGAAACAGGCAGCAGCAGCACATGGCTCTCAGCGGATGCTGATGTATTAGACGCATATGGCAGATATGTTATATTAACAAACCTGTGTCTGTTGCATGTATTCAAACACTCTTGCAAATTGATTGATTTGTATGGGACTTATTTTTTGTACACTGAAAGCTTTTTGTTTCTTAAAGTAGCAGTTACTGTATATACCAGGCAGAAATAAAAGTTTTTGCCTAATGGCCCACCCACATGCAGGAAAGTGTGAGGAAGCATGAATCATCCAGCTGTAGCCTTCTTCATTCCCAGTCCTGCTTTTTGGTTGCAACAAGACTGTATTGAAAGCATACAGTGTTTAGATTGTAATACTGTTCTGAACTACCAATGACAGTTATGCTTCAAAACTAGCACTCTGTTATACACAAATACACGGTTTAGAACATTTTTCTAATTGCCTAAAGGTAATATAAACTAGACTATCATATATATTTCATTAAATTAAGGGCCATCAGGAGGGTCTGAATCTGCCAATAGAGGGTGAATTGAGAAAATGGACCAAAGACATTAGAAATATTTCTTACTGGTCTTCTTTGTTAACTTAATGTATCTAAGTGTCAACAACATCATTGCCAGTCTTACAGCTCAACAATCAATCAATATACAAATACCAACTAACTGGGTTCCTGGCGATTCACCCTTTTTTTTTTGGTACTGATGGACAGGATTCAAAATGAATACTAAGAATCAAATGCTTTAAAATTAACTTTTATTAACTTTAACTTGCATTTGATTCTTAGTATTCATTTTGGATCCTGTCCATCAGTTTGATTTATTTTGAAAATGATTCAATAACAGAAAGAAATATCCATAAACCAACTAAAACTGTTGCATATCCATAATCCATAAACCAACTATATACTACCCCTATACCCCAAGCTGAAGTAAATTAAAATTATGGATATCCTGATGGCAGGGAGGGTATTAGATGTGTTGTCCCAATTCAGATTTACCTCCCCACTCTCAATGCACTCTCTATCACAGCACAAGCCCAGATCACTCTTTTGTACACTCACACAAACATGCACAGCCTCTCCATTTAATCAAGCATCGGGCCACTCCTCTCTCCTTCACAGACATGCAAGCTGTCAGGCCAGAGCAGCTCATTAATCTCCAGCCGGGAAAGCGAGTGGAGAAAACGGCTCGAAAATATTTTTTTTCTTTTCTTTTTTTTTTAATATGTAGATAAAAGGGGTCAAGATAATAAGGGCTTTCCCAATGCCAGGCAAGACATCAAAGATATTGTGAGATTCTCCAAAATTGCACCACTTCCGTTCAGGGATAATTATGTCTTTCTTTCTTTCTTTCTTTCTTTCTTTCTGGCTGAGCGTGCAGAAAGTAGAAAGGAAAAAATCATAGTTTTACCTATACCAGAGCACAAGAAAGAAGACAGCCCTGCAGATTTCCTCAGAATTCAAAAGTTCTACACATTCCTCACTCCTTATGTGTTCATCATTTGTTAAATATTTGTGCAATGTAGATAATAGGCTTTAATGATTTGATTAATCATAACAAACTGTGCCCGACAGGTCATTAGTGCTGTGTTATTATAGGAAGATGCAGATGAGCAATTACAGAGCTGATTCTTATCAGGCGAAACAACAGACTGTGTGTGCCAAGTGTGCCACTTACGTCTCGCTAAGAGTAATGTAAGCTGGTTAAATTAGCCATTGTATCATATTGTTTTAAAAATTTGTTTCCCCCACCCTTCTGAATTTTGTTAATGCAAGGTGGAAAATATATATCTTGTCATATTTCTATCAGGATTTAAACCCTTACCATCTGACCAGTTTAACCCCAGCTAGCTAGATAAGCTTCCATAACAAATAAACAATGGTCCATCACATACAGACTGTTTAACCATCAAATGCTCTATTGTTCATCAGATTCAGTAGTGGGTCTAACCAATACAATATTGTACAAAATTGTCTAGCATTCTGGATGAATATGGCATTGTAAACTCTGGTTATCCTCTTATTCTGTTCAAGTGTGACCTATAAAATGATTAACAGATATAGTCAAGCTAATCTGTATTTTTGTTAGAGATAAGTTTCAGACTGCAGGAATGTGATCTGATGTTTTTAAAATCTAATTGTACATGTCTCAGGCAGACATATATGTGCTCAGGCCTTGTTTGTCTGAGAAGTGGATTTGGTGGGATAAGCCTTTATATGTTATAAAAGATTAGGGGCTGCTCAGATGCAGACATAGTTTAGGGTGCGGGTTCAGGGGGTCAAAGGGATTACTCATGCAGACCGCTCTGTAATTCCAACCCCTCCGTGGTGCCAGCTCCTTCTCAATCTCCTCTCTAAATCAATACCCTCAAAACCTCTATCTGCACATGTAGACGTCTCCACATAGCACTTAAGTGCCATGGACGATGTGTGCTTCATTTCTTATTTTAGGGGAAAATCTGCTGAAAAGATTTTTAATATGATAATGTGTGTTAAATTAAACAAACAATTACATAAATTTGCATATAGTAAATTGACACTCAGGAGGTGAGTGATGCGTAGAACTTTGTGAACAGAGCCCCCAAATAAGGGTAGACAACTGAACCTTTTTTCCCAAGCCCGAGGTATGGACCTGTGGTGACAGTTTCGTACCAGGCCCAAGAATTGCTAAATGTTGCCCTGTTTGTGAATGATGAGTATTTTGATGTTGCAGAAATCTGCACAGCTTTCTGCAGGAGCAAGTTACACCTTCAGTAAAACCATCTGTCTACATATAGAGGGATGTTTACCAGAGTTGCTGCATGTCTTCGTGGAGATTTTGACTGTTAAGTAAAAAGTTGCAAGCTTGTAACCCAAGCTAGCTGAAAAAAAAAAAAATCAAGCTTTGGGTCTGTTAACCCTTTAAAGATGGGATAAACTATCCAGAAGCTCTAGGAGGCTGAGGATAAGCCCAACTGTCCAGAAATCAACTAAGTTCTCAGGTCTTAATCTAGGTGAGCCCTGTAGCTCACAAATGTGAATGCTCATCCTTCTACAATTGCCTCAAAAAGGTATCTGAGATTTCTCCAGGAATTACAATGGGATAGAAGAGGTTCTTCGCAAAAATACCAAGATCCTGTTTTACAGAAGTAAACTGAAGGGAGTGATAAATTGTCTGGGGACTGGAGCCAGGTGTATTTCAGCTTATGCCATTTCAGTAAGCAGTCTGACACTTTAATTTAGTTGGTGTGCACCAGTGCCTGCTCATTGAGAGATGAGCCTTTTCCTTTGGCATAAAAAGGAGGATGTCTTATGCTGTAAAGCTACTGAGCATAAGTGATCCCACTTTTTATGCCAAAGGAAAAGGCACAATATAAAATGTTTACTATTTATTTTTCCAAATGACACAGGTGAAAATGTGAAGCACAACACAGCCCAGAATGTCTGGTCAAGAATACAAGTTTCTGTGCATCTCTGCGAATACTACCCCCATTGAGACCTATCTCATCCTAGAGAAACTAATGAAATCTACTATACTTTCAGCCACCAGAGGTCAAACTATAATTTTCATTTTTTAAGTACTGCCGCTTGGGCACAATTAAAAAGTATTGCTCCTGTTGTAAAGCTGTCTCTCCAGGGGGTCTCTCTTTCAGCCAAGGTTAATTAGTGTTTTCCCATTATTCTAATTTTAGTGTTAAAAGTATATTATCTAGAGGTCTGTAGCCTGGCTTTGATGAGGTATAGATGGGCACAGGTCATATCCTGAAGGCAATGTATGCTGGGAAACAGCCCATTGTGTCATTGGTTTGGAGCACATATATAGAAAGGATGGTGGAGTCCCTCCACCACTTGACTGGAGTGACCCATGCCACTAATAAGTTTTATAGGATATCACATAAACATGCCCCTTGACAAACATACAACCCTTGATTCTCCCATGGAGACTGACAATTATTGTACATCTGGTAAGGAAAGATAGGGAAAATGCCGGGGTGAAAAAAAAAAAAGGTTGGAGTGAATTATTTGCAAGTTCATCATAAAGCCTATCAATAAAAAAGCAAAAAATTGTCTTTGCTTTTTGCAATAATGAAACCCCTTGTGGAATCTGCTTCTGGCTAATGTTACAGCAGTATCTCAAGGGTTTGTTAATCAGTGTCTTCCATATACAGTACAAATGTGCTGCACTCTAATGCAATCTTCTAGACTATGTGTTGTTCTCTGGGACATGTTGTCAACTGTATCTCTATGACATCTTAATGTATCCTACTTTTGGACACATAGAGCCATATTGTCCTTTTTGAGTATACTTTATATGCTAATACTAGTTAGAGCAATAACTTACAATCCAGGGTCTAGCAGATGTCATGATGGATCACAGAAAAAAAAAGCCCTCGTCTAAATGTCTTCCATGATGGATGGTACAAGTGATGTTCTGGTTGAAGTGTTCCAGAGAAGTTGTCAGAGTCCTCTGTCAGTGCTCTTAGGGGTTTGGCTTTTGGTTTGAAGGTTTCATTCACTCTCTTTAACATGCATGTACTGTGTATCCTTTGAACTGCATCAAGCAACCTTTCCACCTTTGCAACTAAGAACAAAAACCAAACAAAGAAGCAAAACAAAGCTGTAAAAAGCACTCTTTCATGCAGGTAATTGTAAATAATTGTATGACTATAACCCAACTATGCATGTTGATACGTTAGCTATTCGTTCATGTACTTTTTTGTAATCCATCCACAACTCTGAAATGGCATGTATGGGGAAAACATTTAAAACTGCATTGGAATTACCATGTGGGAGAGGGAAGTAGGGTAAATCAGACACAAGGTTTTTTTTTACATAATGATTTATTTATTAATTTATTTATTTTTCATGTATTGTTAAATTACTCAATGGGTGTTTTGTCTGTTTAAATTACCTGGTTGATCAGCATTCTGTCTAATGATGTAAAATGAGGTTGAGGCAAAGCAAATCTCAGGTCTGCTTTTTATTCTCCTGGTCATTGGAATGTTGGAGGTCTACAAGGAGCCAGTAGTCCTTACAACACATAACAACATTTGTGACACATCCTATCATTTTGGGTCAGAAGTTGCAATAGTTGTGTTTGCTTTGTGGTTAAATTTGATATCAATCTTAACAACCTTGGACTGCTTTGTGTTTATATTATCTCTGATTAAACAAAATCTGAGCTCTTAAACTATGTCAGTTTTATCACGGATTTGAAACAATATTTTGAGATGCTCATTAACATGGTGTGAAAAAATCCTATAGCTGTAGTCAATTCAGTTACGAGTATATTATGCATGAATTTGTATGTCATTAGAAAGCTGAGATATGAGACATGAGAAAAATTAGAATGGAAATTTGTCCCAACAGATTATTCTCCAATATCCATACACAGTATGTGAGGATTTTTGTATTAAAATTCTGATAATTAAATATGTTTTCATTGCATAATCTTCATTAAGATGTCTTTGGATGGGCTTGAGAATGTGCATTGCCTCAATAATTACTATGCCTGATATCTATAATCAACAAAATGAAAACATGTCACCTTTTCTTGATTTTCTTCTTAATATTATTCTTATTTTATTTATATTATTGTATTCATTTATTTTTATTGGGAGAGGGGTTGGTTGTGATGATGACAAATAGAAATGGAAAATTTTTAAAATATGCCACAAATAATTTAAGTTTAATAAATAATTATTGTAACAAGATACTGTCTTTTTATAGATGATGTGGTGTTTTACTAAATTAGCCAATGATTGTATGACAAAAATAAATATTGCACTCACGTGCACTGAATTAACCCTGAAATGACAGTTACGGTGACCATTATCTTATATTAACGTATTCCTGGATCAGGAGCAGGATCCTTGTTAGTCATGTTCTTTCAATCAGATTTTAGGGACATGGAAAGGGTTAGGACAATGTTTTTAGACACAAATGTTATTCTGGGAGAAATGCCACTATAGAAACGCATCCACCATTTAGTAAAATCATGGTGACCACAGCCTTACACACATCTGCTGTCCAATTAAAGGCAACAGTCTGGTGCTTTGATGGTGGGCATTTTATAAGCTTAGTGCATATGTGCATTTCAGCTGCTGCCACCTGCAGTGGGCCAAACCTCAACTTCAGTAAGTCTTTTAAAATACCTTCTGTCATGCACACACACATTTCCCTTCACCTCAACAAATGAGGACATCACTCTTGCATATCACCATGTTGTACAAAAACCTTCATCTTTGACCTTGGCTGATCACAGCTAGAGATGGTCCAGCAGACTTGAGGACAAAACAAACACACATCCTTCTGCAATGGACAGGACCTAATTAAGCAAACAGCCAAAAATCTGCTGGACACGGAGCTTCGAACCACAGTCCACTTACTACAAAAGACCATGCTGTGGAGGAAAGCTATAACCAGGTAGTTAATCTGAGTCAGCCAGGAATACATTTATACAACTGAGTGAACCTTAGGAAGCTAGGAATGTGGCTGTGCCATTGTGCAGCTAATCACAGCCCTCCATCCTGTCGGTTAATGACTGTGTGAAGGTTATCAGACTCAAGAGATATTAATTAAAAGATTCTTGTTGTGTAGCAAGAAAGAGATGAATGTATTTGTGAGTATGAAATAAGTTGCTTTACAAGAGGACACATTCAGTTAGTTATTATATACTTATATAAGGTGTGATCAATTTGTAAAATCACTAACAAAGTCAAATCAAGTTGTTAGCTGGATTTTAGCTAGTCCACATTCATCCACGCAGAGGAGCAAGGCACATGCAGTTTTATTTTTTAAACACTAGAGGACCAAAATTGGTACAGTGTAGCTTTAATTAAATATATTATTTTAAATTCCTCACTGAATATTCATGAACTACGGTGACTGAGAAGTGCAAAGCAAATCACAATTCTGAAAAACAAATTACAAACGCAAATGCAAGTCTAAAAAACAAAATAACAATTCAGAAAGCACAACAACAATTCAGAAAACATTATAACAAGTCAGAAAACACAATGACAAATTTGAAAAACAAAATAACAAGTCAGAAAACACAACGACAAATGCACTTAGTGTAAATAGCATATTGCTAAAAATACTGCTATTTTCACTTAGTGTAAATAGAATCCATTGCTAATACGAGATTTGAAAAGGAGGAAAAAAAGGTTCGGCAAAAGACGGGATCAAACCCGGGTCGATCGCGTCAAAATGCCAATGATACGCGCTTATCCATCTGCACCACTGGAGCTGATGGTTTACAGCCACTTTTAACTAAATGTAAATAGACACCCCGTATTTTTTATTCCAGAGTAAGGGCAATTCATACAATACATTTAAACTGAGCTACTTTAATACCATCTCCGAACTTTCTACAACGACTCTGCTGTTCTTCGGCTGGTTCTTCCTGTATACGTTGATTGACAGATGTCTCGTCCAGTCAGCGGTGAGTAATCCCAAACCAATGGTAAAGTAGCTCAGTTTAAATGTATTGTATGAATTGCCCTTACTATGGAATAAAAAATACGGAGTGTATATTTACATTTAGTTCAAAGTGGCTGTAAAATATCAGCTCCAGTGGCGCAGATGGATAAGTGTTTGTTGTTGGCTTTTGATGCGATCGGCCCGGGTTCGATCCCGCCTTTTGCCGAACATTTTTTTCTCCCTTTTCAAATCTCGTATCACATCGTAAAGGCATTTATTTTCAATAAAAATTAAGGAAATAATCAAAAAGTTGAAAATAAAGTATCGGGTAGGGTTAGGGTAGGTGTAGGGAGGGCTTTATTGTACCAATAAGGTGGCATCCATGTAATAATTAAAATTTAAATTATAATTTACACTCAATACGTTATTATTGCATACTGTTTTTATAATGTACTACAATACTGAAGTGCAGATAATTGCCACTATTTGCAACAAGTAGTTTTGTAATTTGTTATTTTGTTTTCATAATTGTGATTTGTTTTGCACTTCTCGGCCACCGTAATGAACGTCTTGAATGAGTTAGTTCACTAAAATTAACTGAACATCTCAATGTTATACTTAAAAGTGAATAGAACTAATCTCTGCTTTTTGCTTATTACTCCTACTAACAACTTCTGTCATGCATCACAAATGTGTTATTGTGACTGCAGGCTGCATTACTTTTCAGTAAACCCCAATGTGACATGCCATAATTAACAATTCTCCAGTTACTCTCTTCCTGTCAACTCCTGTCTTGCAATCCGGCTACACACACTCTGTCTGCTGACTGTTTAGTAGATGGGCTGGTATATTATGAAAGAGAAAGCAATCTTTAGCCGCTACAGTTCCCACCAGCACAGATAAACGAAGCATGAGTGACACTCTCTCATCAGTCAAGGCACTGCCACGCTCCCTGGCCAGATAACATCAAGTGTGCGTGTCAATTGCAAAGTGCTGTCTGTCACACTTCAGTGATAACACAACAGCTGGAGTGTGTGTGTGTGTGTGTGTGTGTGTGTGTGTGTGTGTGTGTGTGTGTGTGTGTGTGTGTGTGTGTGCGTGTGTGTTTGTTTGTGTGTGTGTGTGTGTGTAAAGTGCACCGTTTGCTGGTGGTTTAGCAGAAAGCACTTGAGTATGGAACGGCTCTGATCTCTGTAAGGCTGCAGTCTCACTCAGTGATCTTATGTGCTGTTTAAATGGCTGTATTTCTGGTAATGGATATCTTCGTAAAGAGCATGTAATACTTTCATTTAGCTGATAAAGCAAACTAAATTAAAGAATCATGAAATAGAAAATGAAAATGTTATTGATATTTACACATATAAGAGGCAACTGTACAAAAATCAAACAAACAACAACAACAACAAAAAAAATAACTTCAGCTAACTGCCCAGTTTAAAATATGAATTAATCTTTTCTACCCTTCTGAAATGCCCAGATTTGAAATTGGGCATCACAATTCTCCTTGACATGCCCCTTAACATGCGTCATCATCAAATGTAAACAAGGAGGTGTGTTCTGAACAACTCATGTCTGTCCATCAATCACAAAAGCAATATTACTGTTGAATGTCGAGTGAGCCTGTCAAGTAAGACTGAAGTTTATTTTAAATAATGCTTCCTGAGCGACTGAACAATAAAGTTTTTCTTTATTCTTCACATTTCACAACAGACATCAACATATTTTATTGAAAGATACAGCAGGGCCAAGAATTTTGTCCTCGGAAGCAACGTAGGTAAGTACATTTATTTTTAATCTTACAGTGTGTTTGCAATAAACATCAAATCAGCATTTAACAGTATTGAGACACCAAGCGAATCATAGTTTGAGTGTTGCTAATAAAATCAGGACATACCTGCGTACATGTGTAGCAGGGATATGTTGTTACACTAGATTATAAATCTTTTGATTATATTTAATTATAATCTTTTCAATTATATTTATAATATTTTTTTTTCATATATTATTTGTTTTATTATTTGTTTTGGGGCATTTTATTTTAAAAAGTTTGCGTGCTCTTATTAAATATCACAGTATGTACCTACGTCGGCTGATGTCATACGCTGGTGAGAGGTTCAAATCACAGTGTAATCAGAGATCGTCCTCTTCCCTGCAATGTCATTAGAGAGGAGAGGTACAATTTCATGAGCTGATGTTAAATTGTTTTATAGGTGTTCATTTCCTGTTTAAATTATTAACTGTGAAAAAGTATTTGATGTGATGTTATATTTGACCATTAGTTTGACTTATCAATCTGTTAAATTAAGTTTATTTGAGTGCTGTTAATGGGTGAATAGCGTATTGCGTGAAATGGTGGCCTGGTGTATGCGTCACAAGTGAGAGATGTGTTAGCGGCTAAGTGGCTAACATCACTATTAAATAAATAATAGAAAGATATGTGTAGGTATATACAGTTCTGCTTTAAAATTTGTGAAACCCTTTATAATTTTCTATATTTCTGCATAAATATGACCCAAAACATAATTACATTTTCACACAAATCCTGAAAGTAGACAAAGAGAATCCAATCAAACAAAGGAGACAAAAATATATACTTTGTCATCTATTTATTGAGAAAAATTATCTGGTGTTAAATATTTGTGAGTGGCAAAATTATGTGAATCTTTGCTTTCAGTATCTAGTGTGACCCCTTTTGCAGCAATAACTGCAAGTAACATTTCTTGTAACTGCTTATCAGTCCTGCACAATGGCTTGTAGGAATTTTAGCCCGTTCCTCAGTACAGAACCACTTCAACTCTGTGATGTTGGTGGGTTTCCTCCTATGAACTGCTTGCTTATTGAGAAAAATTATCTGGGGTTAAATATTTGTGAGTGGCAAAATTATGTGAATCTTTGCTTTCAGTATCTAGTGTGACCCCTTTTGCAGCAATAACTGCAAGTAACATTTCTTGTAACTGCTGATCAGTCCTGCACAACGGCTTGTAGGAATTTTAGCCCATTCCTCAGTAAAGAACCACTTCAACTCTGTGATGTTGGGCCCCCTTTTGCAACAATAACTGCAGCTAAATGTTTCTTGTATCTGCATATCAGTCCTGCACAACAGTTTGTTGAAATTTTAGCCCATTCCTCAGTACAAAATTGCTTCAACTCTGTGATGTTGGTGGGTTTCCTCCTATGAACTGCTTGCTTCAGGTCCTTCCAAAAAATGTCAATTGGATTAAGGTCCAGAATTTGACTCAGTCACTCCAAAACATTAACTTTGGGTAACACTTTATTTTGATAGTCCACTTTAGACATTCTACAAACAGTATAAGTAACTTTGCAACTACATGTCAACTAGCAGTCTTTAGAGTATTAGTAGACTATCTGCTTAATATCTTCTAACACTTTATTTTGATGGGTCCACAACATACAGCATACTGACTATGATAAACTTTACAAGTATATGTCAACTTATTCTACTAACCCTAACCTAACAGTCTACTCCGAGAGTTAGTAGACATATAGTTGCAAATTAATGAGAATTAGTTGACATGTAGTTGCAAATTTGCTTATAGTTAGGAGAATGCCTAAAGTGTACTATCAAAATAAAGTGCAACCTAACTTTGTTCTTCTTTAACCATTCTTTGGTAGAACGACTTGTGTGCTTGGGGTCGTTGTCTTGCTGCATGACCCACTTTCTCTTGAGATACAGTTCTCGGACAGATGTCCTGACATTTTCCTTCAGAATTTGCTGTTATAATTCAGAATTCATTGTTCCATCAATGATGGCAAGCGTCCTGAACCAGATGCAGCAAAACAGGCCCAAACCATGATACTACCACCACCATGA
>NW_015540899.1:748592-748882 GCF_001515605.1 Sinocyclocheilus anshuiensis
GAATTTCCTCCATTTGTACACAATCTGTCTGACTGTGGATTGGTGGAGTCCAAACTCTTTAGAGATGGCTCTGAAACCTTGTCTAGCCTGATGAACAATATCAACTCTTTTTCTGAGGTCCTCATAGATCTAATTTGTTTGTGCCATGATACACTTCCACAAACATAACCAAACTTTGATAGATCCCTGTTCTTTAAATAAAACGGCACACACTGACACCTGAGAGTTTTGGAAAGTTAAATAGTTGAGAAAGAGAACGCATGTTGTGTAACAGTATATTGGGTCCGTGT
>NW_015540899.1:749368-753080 GCF_001515605.1 Sinocyclocheilus anshuiensis
GGGTAACAGTGGTCTTGAATTTCCTCCATTTGTACACAATCTGTCTGACTGTGGATTGGTGGAGTCCAAACTCTTTAGAGATGGCTCTGAAACCTTGTCTAGCCTGATGAACAATATCAACTCTTTTTCTGAGGTCCTCATAGATCTAATTTGTTTGTGCCATGATACACTTCCACAAACATAACCAAACTTTGATAGATCCCTGTTCTTTAAATAAAACAGGGCACACTGACACCTGATAGTCATGTCACTGATTAAAAACACCTCTGAACAGATGGACTCTAATTTCACCTTCAAATTAACAGCTAATCCTAGAGATACACATACTTTTGCCACACACAGATATGTAACATTGGATATCTTTTTCTCAATAAATAAATGGCAAATAAAATATTTTTGTCTAATTTGTTTGGGTTATCTTTGTCTACTTTCAGGACTCGTGTGCAATTTTGATGATGTTTTGAGTCATATTTATGCAGAAATATAGAAAATTATAAAGGGTTCACAAACTTTCAAGCAGCACTGTATATAGATGCAGGGGTGGACTGGGGCTAAAAAGTGGCCCTGGACTTTTTGGCACAGAGCGGCCCACTACACCCGATCCACAAAAACCCACCAAACCCACCAGCTCATTATGAACAGAGCATTTTTTAAAGCCTATCTTACTCTCTAACATCCCAATATAATACAATACAGAAATAAAAATGTCATCTATTTTTTTATTATTATTGAAATTCTTATATCATTATTATTAATAAATGAATGGCATACTTTTTTACATTATAATTTGTCTTACCTTGTGTATATGACCAATAGTAAATAATTTTTAATAAAGATAATGATAAAGATTTTTTTACACAAGACTTGGAATGTAGTGCAGAATGTGCACTGGTTTAATGGTGCCTTTCTATTGGTCCTTCAGAAATCATTAAAATATGCTGATTTGCTTTTCAAGAAACAGTTCTGATTAATATCAACATTGAAAACAGTTGTGCTGCTCAATATTCTTGTAGAAAATATGATACATTACCATTCAGTCTAAGGTAAGATTAAAAACATATAATAAATTACATTATAAATTAATACTTTTATTTAACATGGTTGCATTAAATTCATTTAAGTGACAGTAAAGATATTTATACTTGTCACAAATTATTTATTTTTAAAATGAATGCTGAATTATTTAACTTTGTATTTATCAAATAATCCTGAAAAAAAAAGTAGGGTCTATCACAGTTTACACAAAAAAATATTAAGCAAAAACATACATCACAAATAATAACTGATAATAATTAAGCAGTAAAACAGCATATTAGAGTGATTTCTGAAGGAATGTGACACTGAAGACTGAAATAATGATGCTGAAAATTCAGATTTAATCACAGAAATAAATTAGACTACATTTTAAAATATGTTTAATAGAAAACCAATATTTTAAGTGTAATATTTCATAGTATTAATATTTGTACATTCAGCCTTCTTTCAAAAAATAAATGAGTAAATAAAAAGTCTTAATTATTTTAAATGTTTGACCGCCAGTGTGTGCTGCATGTGAAATTATATTTTTTTTATTAGGCTATAATTCCTAATCCCGGCATTTGGCAGTTGTTACTAAATCTTCAGAATTACAGTGTTCTAGAGTAAGTTTGAGAATGATATTTTACAAATTTTTTAAAACATTTTCTTAGACACGTGGAATTACAGAAGAAAGCCTGGATATAGATTTACAAACATTCACTCTTATCTTATATTGTGACGAATAACGTAAATGGCATTAAGAAATTAAAAAATGCCAGTTATATCACTTATTATATCAGTTTATATGCACTGAGCAGGAGCACGCTAAAATAATTAGAATGTTTGATTCAAGTGGGCCGCGCTGGCCATTCGTATGGGCCGATGGAAGGCTATAGGCTACGTAAATTTACTATAATGCATTCTTTATATTTACGCAATGGGCCGGTCCACATTGTTCAGCAGCCCACCGGGAAAACTCCCGGTGCTCCAGATGGCCAGTCCGCCACTGTATAGATGTGTATGAATAATTATATGTATATAATTATGGGTAATACTTTAGAATAGTGGTCCGTTGTTAACAAGTAACTATGCAGGAAGTAATAGGTAGTACTACATTAACACTTAACTTAATACTATTAACTAATAGAGAAGCAAGATTAACTAAGCAGTAAGTAGTAGCAAATTTAGGACAAAGGTAGTTCCTAATTAGATATTTCATAATTACTAAAAAAATATATCCTCATTGAGAACTACTTGCAAACTATGACCAATTAATAAAGAATAACCAATTAATTACTAATCACAACAGTAACGTCTTAAAAGTGAACAATTGGGTTATTTGTGGAAACTAATTTATGAATATGATATCCCCCAAATAAGTCGGCTACAGGTTGAAATTGTGACTACTACTCTTACCAAAGGATGGATGTTCTCTGTTTATTTAAAACAAAAACATAAAATAATAATACAAATAATTCATTTAAAAATTATAATAATTAGGAAGTAATTGAATTAGTTCACAATTATGAGCTCTAGTTTGTGTCAGTTCAGTATGTCTCTGACTCCAAAAGAGCTATACCTTTAGTGACAGTAGGCTGGGGAGGACTTTTCTTGAATATAAATAATGATGTTCTCTTGACAAAAACAATTCACATCCTTAATGAAGGCATCGACTGCATTTATATTGTGTTCAGCACAAAACCGCATATTCCAGATTACAGTGTCTGGTAAAATATCACTAGTGCCTCACACAAATGTATGTGTCAGATATAAAATATGTTAAATAACTTATTAAAATACTTAGTAATTATTGAGTGGTTAAGGTGTTTTTCACTTTAATATAATGGTCCAGATCACTAGTAGTTCCTGCAGGCTGACAAGGCTAATGTATTTTTCACTTTAAAGCTAAAGTGCTACCAAGGAACTACTAGTGATCTGGACCATTATTTTGAAGTGAAAAACCCGTTAACCCCTCAGTAATTACTCACAGGTAAATTAATAAGTTATTTAACATATTTTATATCTGACATACTGTACAGTCATACATTTGTGTGAAGCACTAGTGATCTTTTACCAGTAAGTCTTTTGGAGTGGGATACATTGATACTGAACTGACACAAAGCAGAGATCATAATTGTGAACTAAGTCAATCATGAGCTTGTCAGCTTCACTTCTTAATTATTAACATTTTTAAGTGAATTTTCATTTTTATTATTATTCTATGTTTAAGTTTGAACATCCACCCTTTGGTAAGAGTAGTAGTCACAATTATTAGTAATTAATTGGTTATTCTTTATTAACTGGTCATAGTTCACAAGTAGTTCTCAAAGAGGGTATTTTAATTTAATAATTATCAAATATCTAATAAGGAACGTCTCGGTTACGTATGGTAACCCTCGTTCCCCGAAGCAGGGAACGGAGACGTCACGTCGGATGACCGACGAATTGGGATCTCGCTTAGAGAGACCAATCTACTTCGAGTGTAAACTAAAACGAGCCAATGCACATTGGCATGCGATTAGTGCATCCAGCTGCCGCTGATCACAGCTTGAGTATAAGTAGGCAGCAGATGCAGCACATATTCGGGTTTTCGCTGAGGAGCCGAGCCGGTGACCCGGCCGCTCAGCGGTGGTACAGGAGCGGCATACGTAACCATACGTAACCGAGACGTTCCCTTTCAGTCGGTCACTCTCGA
>NW_015540900.1:0-139 GCF_001515605.1 Sinocyclocheilus anshuiensis
TACTTAGCTGAGGGAGCAACGCACCCAGTTCTCAATCGAGAGGGGTCTCGACCTGCAGCATGTTCCAATGCTGGAACAGATAGCAGTAATTTACTTAGCTGAGGGAGCAACACACCCAGTTCTCAATCGAGAAGGGGGC
>NW_015540900.1:609-804 GCF_001515605.1 Sinocyclocheilus anshuiensis
ATAACGTGCACACTTACCACTATGTGGATTTTAGAAAGTGTGCAAAGTGCTCAGCGTGCCCACTTACCACTATATGGATTTTAGAAAGTGCGCAAAGTGCTCAGCGTGCCCACTTACCACTATGTGGATTTTAGAATTCTCTTTTAGAATTATCTTCAAGAATCGGCTAAAAACACATCTCTTCCATCTTTATTT
>NW_015540901.1:0-9542 GCF_001515605.1 Sinocyclocheilus anshuiensis
TGACTTGAGAAAGAAAATGCAAGTGTATCAGTATGTTGGATCCATGAATTCACTTTTAAAGTGACAGCAGCCTATTACTGTACTTCTGCTGTCGGTGTCAATGTTAATCAAACAACACAAGACAAAGAGAAACAGCCTCACTGCTCTTCGTTGAATCACTTTTGTAGCATTAATAAGCATTAATCTCTATTTAATTTATACAGCAAAGACTATGCAATGTTTTCTATTTATTAATGCTTGATAGTAGGTTTTTGCTGTTGTATCAAAACTGGAATGGAGAAAATTGGTTTATAATACCAGTGAAAACCATGCAACTACTTATATGGTCATAAGATATATGGCCAAGCAGAGCATGCGTTTATGAATGTAAATTTGTGTGTCTAAAAAAATGGCGTCAAAATCGTTATCAAAATTGAAATGACAAAATTGAAATTACAAAATTGATAGTATTTGTTTTTCTATATCACACAGCCCTAACAGGAATCCTGTCGAAGGCTTTGTGCGTCCCGTATCGATTCGTCCTGATCAAAGAGCCGAAGACCTGGCCAGCAGCGCAATCGCATTGCAAGGAGAAACACATTGATCTGGCGACGGTTCAGAGCGATGAAGACAGAGCCAAACTAAAGGAGGCTGCAAACGCTGTGAACTTTCAATCGTTCGCCTGGATCGGCTTCTACAATGGCGTGCTCACCTGGCGTTGGTCGTATAAAAACACGGTGATCAGCTACACAAAGTGGGAAACCGGGGAGCCGGACACGTACCGCACACATGAGGCCTGCGCATTTATAAACAAAAACCAACGGTGGGGTGATATAAACTGTCTTGAAGAAAAGTACTTCTTTTGCCAAACTGGTAAGAAATTATACAGCACTTATAACCTTGATGCCTGGGAATTTTCTGTGAGGTTTTACTCTCACGGATCTTTTGATTTGCTCATAAAATTCACATTTGCACACATAACCTTTTTTAAATCTTGTTTTCCAGTGAAAACATTCGTAAAAACAACATGCATTAACCGGATAAGCAAAACTGCATTAGATATTAACACTGTTTTCATAGAAAATCTTGATTAAGTGCAAGTTTTCGGATTGTTTATGCTTCAAGTGATTAAAAAAAAAAAAATCAGTCAAAGCATTTTTAAAGCAAGGCTTGTATATTGAAAAGTCATATCTATGATTATGTGTCCGTTTTTCATTACATTAATTTTAAAATCTCATGCAAACAAATGGCAGAAAGTTCATGCAAATGTGAATTAGTAGCTTGTCATTTCTCACAAAACATTTAGCAGACGCTTTTATTCAAAGCAAGCAATTCAGCAGAGCTAACTATATTTGTCGCAATGTCAAGTTACAAATACAAGCTCTATTAGTACAATAGCTCGAGGCGATTAGATGCTTCGTTTAATTCAGCCATTAACCAGGATCACATTGAAGCACGTTTCCACCATAGGATAAAAAATGAAAAAGAAGGTAGTTCAGCCTTTTTCAGAATTGTGAGATAAAAAGTCACGGTTACCTTCTACGATTACGTGACGGTCAAAAATCTCAGAATTGTGAGAAAGTCAGAATACTGAGTTTATATCTTGCAATTTTGAGTTTTCTTTTCAGAATTTCGAGAAACAAAGTCTGAACTGTGAGATATAAACTCACAACTGTGAGAAAAAAGTCAGAAATGTGAATGAAAAGTCGCAATTAGAACAGGATTACAAGATGCAAACTCAGAATTAAGAGTTCCTTTTTTCATTTTTAAAAAATGTAACTCAGAATTGTGAAATGTAAACTTGGAATTGCAAGAAAGAAAGTCTAAATTCTTTTGCATCTCCCAATTCTGACTTTTCCTTTCAGATTTGTGAGAAACAAAGTTCGAAATGTGTTTCAAAAATCAGTTTTTACCGTTGTTTTGCACAACATTTCTCTGTTCTGACCACAAATCTGACTCCTTACAGACAAGAGCCAAATAGAAAACAAGTTTACGTACATCCAGATGAGCATGAAGTGGCGTGAAGCTCAACTTTACTGCAGGACGCTCTACACAGATCTGGCCACCATTACAGACGACACCGAGAACACGGCTCTCGCAACTATCATTTCTGAAAATAGTGTCCAGGACGCCTGGATCGGCCTGTCCAAGAACCTGTGGCTGTGGTCGGACCAGACCAGCGTGTCCTGGTCCTCTATGACATGGCAGTCCGGACAGCCCGATAACGTGAACGGAAATGAAGAGTGTGCATGTGCCGGGACTGAAGGACAGATGGCTGACGACGCCTGCTCGACTTCACGGGCTTTCTACTGCAAAACCCGTGAGCTCGTGTTTCTTCTCCAATACACTCTTTAAATAAAGCTCACAGAAGCCATAAACGAACCATTTTGGGTTTCTCAAAGAACCTTTCAGTGATCAGAACGATTGTTTTCTTAGAGTGCTGAACATTTAAAAAACCTTAAGAACTTTTTCTACAATAAAATAACCTTTTGTAGTTCTAAGGATGTTAAAGGTTCTTTATGGAAACATCAGTGGCAATAAAGAAGCTTTATTTGTGAGAGAAAAAGAGAAAGAGTCAATGATCGGCATTCTATATGATTTATTAATTACAATTTATCAAGTGTGTGTTTGTTTCTCAAAGCTGAAGATAGGAAAATACAGATTGTGAGAGTGGCAGTGAAATCATCTGGGTCTCTGGACGAATCTGCAGTGATGGAGGCCATAGAGAAGAAGGTGAGATGCTGCTGCGTTCTTTGAACATCATTAACATGCTATTATTTTTGATGAATATTTTAATATTTTTAATTGATTTTTATTTGTATACTTTGCATCACACACACACACACACACATATATATACTGTATATACATATGTGTGTGTGTGTGTAAAGAAGCCTATCTATGACATGCATTAAATCATTCAATTCCTCCATCCCAATCGTCTTTATAATCATCATTTATTAACAACTCAACAAAAGTTCTAAAACAGACACTTAAATAGGATTATTTGGTAGCAAGTTGATACTGGAAGGGTTCAGCTCCCCCATCATGTGCAGATGTGCAATAGTTTACATCAGACTTAAATAGTAATTCAAAACAGTGACAAAGGCCAGCTCCTAAAACAGAGCCAGAAAAACACCCTCATTACTGTGCTATAACATTTTTTAAACATCAACACATCTAATAACATACATACAAAAGTACACATTTCAATAAATACAATATAAAACAGCTATAACATTCAAAAACATTTTTAAAACATCAACACATCTAATAACATACATACAAAAGTACACATTTCAATAAATACAATATAAAACAAATAGCAACAGCTACAACAACTGTTTTCCAACCCCGGCACAAACCATCTTTGCTGTCTGCACTTGATATTTTGAATACTAAATATCACACATTTAAAAAGTATTACATCAAATATAAAAAATAAAAATTGTGTGTATTTTTATTTATCTCATAGAAAGAAATCACAGACACCCATCTTGCGTTATCTATTCAGCGTGCATGCGCCATTTCTCCAGAGCTAATGCTATGCCATTTATAAAGCACGAGAGGCTGACAACTACACTACCATAAATACTATAGTGGTTGCAGCCATAACTGTCACGTTTATGTTCTGTGTTTCTGTTCTCCCTGCCTTGACCTAGTTTTCCTGTGTTGCTTGATTAGTTCATTAGTATCCACCTGTGTTCGTTAATCATCCTATTAGTCCACTCCAGCATGCCTCTCAGCGCTCCTGGATATGGCGCTAAATCCAGAGTTCTCGGCTCCTATCCTCACCCCAGAATCCGCTCCAGAAAGTTTTCCTTCGTCTCCGCTGGTCCCGTCCAGCTCTCCATCGTCCCCTGAGTTTCCTTCGTCTCCGTTGGTCCCATCCAGCCCTCCTTCATCTCCTGATTCCCCCGAGTTAGCCAGCCTTGCACCTCCAGAGCGTCCTCCAGTGCCCGCTCCTCCAGAGCGCCCCCCAGAATTCCTAATTTTCACCAAGAAAATTGCCCGTGCATATGCATATATAGCATATGCCCGTGGCCGTGGTGGCTGAGCCAGCTAAGGTCACGAGGATCCGCCATGGTCTCCTGAATGCCCTGATCCGCCATGGCCTCCTGAACTGCCTGCTCCGCCATGGCCTCCTAGTCTGCGTGCTCCACCATGGCGCCCCGGACTCCCTGATCCACCCTGGAGGCCTTCCTTGTCTCCGCCCTGTTCCTGCCCTGCACCAGCCTCCAGGGCTCACCCGTTGGAACTGTTACGGCGCGGGACGTGCCTTCCGGGAGGGGGGCGATATGTCACGTTTATGTTCTGTGTTTCTGCTCTCCCTGCCTTGACCTAGTTTTCCTGTGTTGCTTGATTAGTTCATTAGTTTCCACCTGTATTTGTTAATCATCCTATTAGTCCATCGTTTGATTTAGTATTTATAGCCCTGCCTTTCCTCAGGTTCTTTGTCCTGTCTCCGTCGTGCAAAGAGGTTGTTTTCTCCTACGTTCCCATGAAGATTAATTAAAGACCCTGTTCGTTTGACTATCTGCCTCCTTTGTGCTCCTTCGAGCTCCCTTTCCCCTGGCAACCCGTGACAATAACATACATGTATACATATATTTTACTTACTGTTATGTACTAAATATACAGTATAGAAAGAGATTTTTAATTATTTTGATTTCTTTTTTTAATTTTATTTTACTCCATATATGTATATATATATATATATATATATATATATACAACAGTTATTTTTTGGTCCTCGACTCTGATTGGCTGAGAGCCTTTTCCAGGGGTGTGATATTCTAGTGGTAACAGCACTCCCACCATTTCACCGTTTGTGTCACTCCTGCCGTATTTCTCACAGCGAGTGTCATGGCGGACACCCAAATCCACTATAATTTAAAAATAATACGGTTTTTGTGTCACGTAATGTAGTTTTAATAGTTTTTTAGGCGAGAATGTACTAGTTTAGACTTCAAATATATGGTTTGTTAATAAAGATAACGTTTATTTGAAAATCTTCTTCAGTGTTTTTGGAGATGTGAGTCGTGAGAGCAGCCTCACCTCGGCCAGATCTTCTGGAATTTGCCGCTGGCTCTGATGTCTCTATAGTGGTTAAACATGAGCTATAATTAGTTTGGGGTAAATCTAACGGGCAGTCTTTGCTCTCATTAATCTATTATTTCTTCCAGAGCAAATAGTTCTTGAATTAGTAACAGATCTTGAGCTCAGCTGTTAAACTGTCAAACTGAGAAAGTAGTTCTGCACAAAAGAGGGTTTTTATAGGGAAGGCAATGCAAGTTTATTTATATAGCACATTTCATACACAATTGTAATTCAAAGTGCTTTACATAAAAGGATAATCATAAAATAATCACACAAATAAAAGCATTATTTTGAATTAAATATTTGAAGCATGAATTAAAAAATAATTTAAATTGAATTAAAACAGTAAAGAATAAAAGATGAGGATACATAAAATACAGTTCAATCATTGGGACGTAGCACAGGGCTCATTCAGTAAACAGATGTGTTTTGAGTCTAGATTTAAATGAGGCTAGTGTTTAGCACATCTGATCTCTTCTGGAAGCTGGTTCCAACTGCGGGTGGCATAATAGCTAAAAGCGAACTCCCCTTGTGTTGAGTGAACCCTTGGTATTTTTAACTGACTTGCCCCTAATGATCTGAGTGGTCTGTTAGGTTTACGTATATTCCGTGAGCATATCTGCATGTATTGAGGACCCCTCCCTTGTAAGTATGACCTAAAGACACTGCGTTGTTGATTTGTATTCATTTACACACTTGTTCCGTCGAACTGTTGTATAAACGCAATATCACACTTGTAGCCGTGCGATATTGCTGAATATCAGCACAGATATGATTACCTACAGCACTTGTGCCTATGGCTGTGCTGATATACAGCCATATAGCACTGCTATATGGTTATGCCATATGCTATATGCATATATATGCATATATGCTATAACTTATATCATTTTTGTTACCATTTATTTAAATTAACAAAACTGTTTTTAAATAGTTTTAGTTTGGGTTAACTGACACCTGAATATTGGTAGATTGATCTCGTTCACTAATCACCAATGAAATCTTGTCTCCAGATGAATCAGATCCTCTCAGATCAGGGAACGAACATTGGATCCAACATTACATGGCGAGTCCATCCTGATAGGAAAATCTTCCACCAGACAAACACCACTCAACAGATGCCAACAGCATGTGAAAAGTTTGATCCAGTGTAACAATAGACACTCTGAAATTGATAATATATAATAAAAATAAACAAATGTTTATGAACCTTTGGAGATATTTATGATAAATACCATCATATTTATTTAGCAGTTTATGCATTGATATTGCTAATGGTTTAATACTTTTCATATTGTTATAATTATAATTCATCTAGAAAAAAAAGAATGATACTTTAGTATTGGGCTCTTCTAGGTACTAAATAATTTAGTAATTATTATTAACATTTGAAAAAAAAAAAGTCTGTTTTTATTCAATGCATTAAATAAAAATGTACTCAATTAAAGGATTGAAATTACTCAACAGTTATTTGAGCCACATGTGAGCACAACATTTTCCAGTTTAATTGACAATGCCTAAATTCTACAACCTTAATGAAATCCCTTAAAAAATGAAAAATTGCTGAAGATGGCTTACTCTCAGGCCATCCAAGATCAGGATGTTTGTGTTTCTTCATCAGGTTTGTAGAAATGTAGCATTGCATCAGTGTCATCATCATATGGCTAATTTTATTTAATTTGACTTTGTTAATTTGCATCACCTGGTGGTGACCATACATGTCAGACAAAAGAGTGAAATATAACATCAGCCTTCTGAAGGACTCCGAAACCAGAGCAGATCAGGAACAGGTTTGAAGTACTACAAGAACTGCATGAAGAATACAAAATACTCTTTAGATGGCAGCCAGTAAAAGAGGCCCTTAGATCAGAATGCCAGGAAGTACTTAGGAGTCAGAAAAAGAGTGGACTACAGCTGAGACCTTGACCAAGACAGAAGATAGGAAGAAGAAGAAGGGAGCACAGTCAATAGCAGCAGGACTAGAGCAGTGATGTGAGTGGACTGGCATCATTCAGCAGCAACATGCAACTGTATGACGGGGCAGTCGTGGCCTAATGGTTCGAGAGTCGGACTTGCAACCCAAAGGTCATAGGTCTAGATCTAGGTTCCAGCAGGGATACTTGGCCACACATCACAATCACAATCAATGAACACACATTTGAGCCTTTTAATGTCGGTTGGCAAATCTACTGGAAGGTGCATACTGCCACCTACTGCACGACACCGGCATTACGTAAAATAAGGATCGGACCACTGATCTATAATAGAGAACTGGATTGCTCATGACGTCACAAAAGTGAAGCCACTGCGCCGCATAATATTCTGTTACATTCTATTGAGAAAACATCACCTAACGAGTCGGCGTTTTTATATCTGAAGAATCCCTGTACATCTTACTGATATTATCTTTTCTCATTGTTTTCATCTTATTTGTACAGCACTAAGGTCAACAATGGTTATTTGTTAAATGTCAGGAATTTCCCCTGCTTATTAAGAAGTGACGTATCATATTCATTACAGTAGAGGACGGATGAGATCCTCAGCATGTGTATGACAAAGTGCTCATTCTGAAATCTGAATTAAAGATACCTTAATTCGCCTTGTACAGTTATTCAGATCTGTTCATGTAATAGTGTTTTTATTCATACAGTAGGCTATACCTGCAAATGTTTCAAATTATTTCGTTTACAGCATTCATTTTGAAGCAGGCAATGATTTAAACACTGGTTACATGAATAATTAATTCAACATACATAACATTTATGGAAACTGTAATGCTAGTAAAACGCCATAGAATTTGCAATGAGCGATCCTGTGGATCGGGCTCAGGATAGCCGACACAGATCAGATTTTAAAAAAGCATAATTGGCCCTGATGTATATGGCCTGATGAATATGGCCTATCCTTGAGATCGACTCGGGACATCCCTAAGTTCAATGATTCATTAGTCATGTAAGGTCACTTTAGATGGTTTATCTGACAGCAAAAATAATTATTGACTGTGATGTTAAATATTGAGTTGTTTTCATGTATTGTGTCGGGATAGTCGTGTAAAAGAGGTTAAATACAGGTTAATAATTACATTAATTTGTGCCATACTTGTTTTATAATTGTGAAAAACCACTTCTGTGATGTTTTCATGCTCTCTGATGCTTCAGTATTTGAATAAATAGCCTCATACTTCAGCAAAATCAGAATGTAAATCAGTAATTAGTGTCAGTGTCTTACGTACAGTACTGACAATGTTTTGCATAACGTAATGTATAAAGAGTTGGGTAGATAGTAAAAGACAAGTAAAGGGAATATGTTGAGAGAAGAAAGTTAATGTACTGGTGAGAATATCGGTCCAGAGCAAGTAGATTTGTTTTGTTGTGATCAACTTTAATCTAAAGGTGTGGGAGTATTATTTTTCTGCATTACTACGTTGCATTTTTAATTAAATACTGTTTCTTTATATTATTAATGTAAGATGTTGAATTAAAAAAAAAAAAAGACATGCATTTCAGATTGACAAAAACACTGGAATGACATGAACAAAACCTGATCATTAAAAACACTTTTGCTGCTAAAATTGGATTTAGTCATTAAATGCTTTGTTTCAATGCCTGAAAGTGTTTAAAAACCCTGATTATAGAAGAAACTGACTGGACTTTCAATAGCACAGAACTAAGCAACATGTCGTATTCTTGTGATTGATTTCTTTCAGTGAACAAACCTGTGAAGACGAGATGATGCAGAACAAGATTCAACTCGTTGTTTTGCTCGGTGAGTGTCAGTGAAAGAAACTGACGTCAGATCAGAGGTTTAGAGAAACATAACAGTGTTGATGTTCCTGCAGCAGGAATCCTGTCGAAGGCTTCATGTGACCCATGTCGATTCGTCCTGATTGGAGAGCCGAAGACCTGGGCAGAAGCGCAATCGTACTGCAGGGAGAAACACACGGATCTGGCGACGGTTCAGAGCGATGAAGACAGAGCCAAACTAAAGGAGGCAGCAAACGCTGTGAGCTTCAGATCTGTCGCCTGGATCGGCTTCTACAAAGTTTTTTGGCTTTGGTCGCATCAAAACACGATTATAAGCTACGCGAAGTGGGGTAACCAGGAGCCGAACTTGCTCAAAACACATGAGGCCTGTGCAACTGTAAGTGAATACGGACAATGGAGTGACATATCCTGTACTGAACTAAAATACTTCTTTTGCCAAACTGGTAAGAACTTATACAGCACTTTTGTTCAGTTATGTTCTGGATGTTCAGTTATAATCTTCGATTTGAGTTTTATAACATGCATACTCACACGCTTTATACACACTGCAAAAAGTGATGTTCTTCCTCTTACCTTGTTTTCCAGTACAAATATATAAACATTTTTTAAATCAAGACACATTAATTTGGGAACCAAAATGACTCAAGACACACACACATATATATATATATATATATATATATATATATACTGTATATA